>NW_020328850.1:0-159526 GCF_001858045.2 Oreochromis niloticus | reverse complement strand
AGCTGGACTTATTTTCGTTTATATGGACCGATGATTTATTTATTTATTCATTTTAGTAACGGTATAAACAGTGAAAGGTGGTGGATTGGCCAGATGTAACTTCAAATATCTGCTCGTGTTACCAAGACATCCATATTAGCTCTGATGTTTCGGTGCCTGCAAAGAGCTAGACAGGTAGCTAGCTAACCCGAGCTGGCTGTCTTTTTGACTCAGGGTCATAGCTGGACTTATTTTTCGTTTTTATGAGCCGATGAGGGTTTTTTTTAGTAACGGTACAAACAGTGAAAGGCGTGGATTGTCCAGATGCTGGTCGATGTGGAAAATAACTGAGTTGTTTGGTAGTCGCTGACGCGGAGCTACAACCGAGGGCAGCTATCCACCGGTGTGTGTCAGAAAGAACATGCGGGGAACGAGGCGGCGAGGCGACCGCCGATCGACCGGTGGTAGATCGTGGATCAGGGAAACCGAAGGCAGGAGAAGCAGGCGGCTGCCGGTCGGAGCGTGAGGTGAACTGAATTTCAGGTAAGAAGTTATGACCTGCACTCTATTTGGGTCAGATATAACCGAGTTTAGGTGTAGTTTATTTTCGTTGTGCTGACTTTTTACAATCAGTTATAATAACTCGTACTGCGTGGTAGCTAGCACGATGGAGTTATGACAGCCTCCCCTGTCATTCTCTCGCCTGTTCAAACTTCAGTCATGAAACTGATCAATGATCGGCTTTTCTCTCTTGTTTGTTTATCGCGCTAAACAACAGCAGCACGTTTAAGCTTGATCAGCTGTTGTTAGAATTCATTTGATTTTAATTTCTAGTATCAGCTGATGTTTGCTGGAGCCACAGCTGTAGAAGCGGCTGGTCGAAACCAGGAGATGACCTTACTGAATCATCAGAGCTGAACTGGTGATGGAGAAACAGGTTTACCTTTTTTTTAGGTGACATGAATGAGTTGAAGGGAAGTTATGAACTGTTTCTGAGAGAAATAAACACCAAGCTCCTTTTTTTATTTAGCTGACAGCTGGTAACTGTGCAGGGGCGGATCTAGCAAAGCTTTTGCCAGGGGGCCAGGTAGGGCATTAACAGAGAAAGGTGGACACAAAGATATACTTTTCTTTCTTACTCTCATACAGGGAGTGCAGAATTATTAGGCAAGTTGTATTTTTGAGGAATAATTTTATTATTGAACAACAACCATGTTCTCAATGAACCCAAAAACACATTAATATCAAAGCTGAATGTTTTTGGAAGTAGTTTTTAGTTTGTTTAGTTTTAGCTATTTTAGGGGGATATCTGTGTGTGCAGGTGACTATTACTGTGCATAATTATTAGGCAACTTAACAAAAAACAAATATATACCCATTTCAATTATTTATTTTTACCAGTGAAACCAATATAACATCTCCACATTCACAAATATACATTTCTGACATTCAAAACAAAACAAAAACAAATCAGCGACCAATATAGCCACCTTTCTTTGCAAGGACACTCAAAAGCCTGCCATCCATGGATTTGTCAGTGTTTTGATCTGTTCACCATCAACATTGCGTGCAGCAGCAACCACAGCCTCCCAGACACTGTTCAGAGAGGTGTACTGTTTTCCCTCCTTGTAAATCTCACATTTGATGATGGACCACAGGTTCTCAATGGGGTTCAGATCAGGTGAACAAGGAGGCCATGTCATTAGTTTTCTTCTTTTAACCCTTTCTTGCCAGCCACGCTGTGGAGTACTTGGACGCGTGTGATGGAGCATTGTCCTGCATGAAAATCATGTTTTTCTTGAAGGATGCAGACTTCTTCCTGTACCACTGCTTGAAGAAGGTGTCTTCCAGAAACTGGCAGTAGGACTGGGAGTTGAGCTTGACTCCATCCTCAACCCGAAAAGGCCCCACAAGCTCACTTTGATGATACCAGCCCAAACCAGTACTCCACCTCCACCTTGCTGGCGTCTGAGTGGGACTGGAGCTCTCTGCCCTTTACCAATCCAGCCACGGGCCCATCCATCTGGCCCATCAAGACTCACTCTCATTTCATCAGTCCATAAAACCTTAGAAAAATCAGTCTTGAGATATTTCTGGCCCAGTCTTGACGTTTCAGCTTGTGTGTCTTGTTCAGTGGTGGTCGTCTTTCAGCCTTTCTTACCTTGGCCATGTCTCTGAGTATTGCACACCTTGTGCTTTTGGGCACTCCAGTGATGTTGCAGCTCTGAAATATGGCCAAACTGGTGGCAAGTGGCATCTTGGCAGCTGCACGCTTGACTTTTCTCAGTTCATGGGCAGTTATTTGCGCCTTGGTTTTCCACACGCTTCTTGCGACCCTGTTGACTATTTTGAATGAAACGCTTGATTGTTCGATGATCACGCTTCAGAAGCTTTGCAATTTTAAGACTGCTGCATCCCTCTGCAAGATATCTCACTATTTTTGACTTTTCTGAGCCTGTCAAGTCCTTCTTTTACCCATTTTGCCAAAGGAAAGGAAGTTGCCTAATAATTATGCACACCTGATATAGGGTGTTGATGTCATTAGACCACACCCCTTCTCATTACAGAGATGCACATCACCTAATATGCTTAATTGGTAGGCGGCTTTCGAGCCTATACAGCTTGGAGTAAGACAACATGCATGAAGAGGATGATGTGGACAAAACTCATTTGCCTAATAATTCTGACTCCCTGTAAACACAAGCTCCTTTTTTTGTGTAGCTGACAGCTGGTAACTGTGCAGGGGCGGATCTAGCAAAGCTTTTGCAGGGGGCCAGGTAGGCATTAACAGAGAAAGGTGGACATAAAGATATACTTTTCTTTCTTACTCTCATATAAAATATTTAGCTTTATTAAATGCTTATCTGAATCTTACAACCAAAGTTTGTATAATAATACACAAGATTGGCTGTAGACCATTGTTCATCATTCAGAACACTGTGTAAAAAACAAAACAAAAGTGAATGCGAAAGTGCATACATATTTATTTTATGTGTTTGATGTGTGTGGCGGGGCGTGGTCTGCAGTGCCGCTGCAGGGGAGGTGGACCCACGGGGTAAAGTCTGTGCTCTCTTGGCTGTTTTTTGGGTGTGTTTGGGCTATGAGTTGAAAAGCTACGCTGCCTATGTCGGTACACCAACCATGTGTGAAAAGTGGTCCATAACGTAATGCTTCAAAGCATGTTCATGCAAACATTGTCGGGTCTGCCGTGACAATGGGACTTCTGCTCATGAACCTGTGCACAGCGTCTGCAAATCGGGGCTGTACAAGTCACTTCATCTTTACCCAAAACTGTAAGCTGTCATCTGTGAGGCGCGAGCGGTGTTTGTTTTTATCATAATTCATGGTGGAGAATGGCTGCTCTGCTGAGTTTTGCTCTCTGTAGCCGTATGAATGGCAAACTACACTGATTAGCAGCGGCATAGGCACACATAAAATTTCTTCTGAAATTTTCGCTTTCTAGTTATTATTATTATTATTATTATTATGTGTGCCTATGCCAAGAGGCACACATATTACTATTCGTCGGATTTATTATTCTATTATTATTATTCTCCATCCCCCTAAATTCGGCACGTATCACGCCCCGCAGTTTTGAGAAAGCTTCATATATGTTACCTCATTTTGTGCGGCTGGATCTGGAATGGTGTGCTATGACTTTTGGTGTTTATGACTATTATAGTTTTTAAATATTAATATTTTAGTGAAAATTTTCCCGCGCTCCTCTGCCAAACAGTTTTGACAATAGGGTACATATGTTACATCATTTTGTGCGGCTGGAGCTGGGCTAGTATGGTGTGACTTTTGGTGTTTATAACTTTTATAGTTTTTGAAATATTTAGATTTTAGTGCAAATTTAGGCGAATTCTAGGCTCCTGAGAAGATTCTGCTTTGGCACCAAAAACAGACTTCATTTGTGGTGTTGGCTCTCTCTAGTGGTATACCGGGAGAGTACGGCCTAAAGTGCCATGCTTGTGAAAAACTCATATCCACAATTCATAGCATGCCTCTACGAGTCAAACAATGGCGGACACCACTTCGTTTTATATGTCTTTTATTCATGTTTCTAGGTCACAAAATACACTTTTAAGATATTTTCAGGCGAGAATGTAGGTGTGTAAACTTCAAATATCTGCTCGTTTTATCAAGACATCCCATATTAGCGACAATCTCTTAAGTGTTGCTGATAGCCGGCTAGCTAGCTAGCGCCGCTAGCTTAGCTAGCTAGCGCCCTTCGTGAAAAACCACCCAGGCTTGGCTGATAGTGAGGTGGCTAAAATTTGTTTAATCGCCCGATCGCTCGGCAAGGTCTGTGTCTTAGCTGGACTTATTTTTCGTTTATATGGGCCGATGATGCTGGTCGATGTGGAAAAAATAACTGAGTTGTTTGGTGGTGGAGCTACAACAGAGGGCAGCTATCCACCGGTGTGTGACAGAAAGGACATGCCGCGAACGAGACATACAAGGCGGTGAGGCTACCGCCGATCGTCCGGTGTTTGCTAACGCGGAGGTCAATCGTGGATCAGGAAAGCGAAGGCAGGAGCGTGAGGTGAACTGAATTCAGGTAAGAAGTTATGACCTGCACTCTATTTGGGTCAGATATAAACCGAGTTTAGGTGTAGTTATTTAGCAACAGTTCTCTTACGTGTTGCTGATAGCCGGCTAGCTAGCTAGCGCCGCTAGCTTAGCTAGCTAGCGCGGCTAGCGACCCTTCGTGAAAAACCACCCAGGCTTGGCTGATAGTGAGGTGGCTAAAATTTGTTTAATCGCCCGATCGCTCGGCAAGGGTCTGTGTCTTAGCTGGACTTATTTTTCGTTTATATGGGCCGATGATGCTGGTCGATGTGGAAAAAAAACTGAGTTGTTTGGTGGTGGAGCTACAACAGAGGGCAGCTATCCACCGGTGTGACAGAAAGGACATGCCGAACGAGACATACAGCGGTGAGGCTACCGCGATCGACCGGTGTTTGCTAACGCGGAGGTCAATCGTGGATCAGGGAAAGCGAAGGCAGGAGCGTGAGGTGACTGAATTTCAGGTAAGAAGTTATGACCTGCACTCTATTTGGGTCAGATATAAACCGAGTTTAGGTGTAGTTTATTTAGCAGCAGTTCTCTTATGTGTTGCTGATAGCCGGCTAGCTAGCTAGTGCGCTAGCATAGTTAGCTAGCACGCTAGCGACCCTTCGTGAAAAGCACCCAGGTGCTTATATTGATGCGGGTGAAACTCGTGTCAGCACCCGGTCGCTCGCCGACAGTATGTGTTTTAGTGACTTATTTTTCGTTTATATGGACCGATGATTTATTTATTTATTCATTTTAGTAATGGTATAAACAGTGAAAGGTGGTGGATTGGCCAGATGTAAACTTCAAATATCTGCTCGTGTTACCAAGAATCCCATATTAGCTCTGATGTTTCGGTGCCTGCAAAGAGCTAGACAGGTAGCTAGCTAACCCGAGCTGGCTGTCTTTTTGACTCAGGGTCATAGCTGGACTTATTTTTCGTTTTATGAGCCGATGAGGGTTTTTTTAAGTAACGGTACAAACAGTGAAGGCGTGGATTGTCCAGATGCTGGTCGATGTGGAAAAAATAACTGAGTTGTTTGGTAGTCGCTGACGCGGAGCTACAACGAGGGCAGCTATCCACCAGTGTGGTCAGAAAACATGCGGGGAACGAGGCGGCGAGGCGACCGCCGATCGACCGTGGTAGATCGTGGATCAGGGAAACCGAAGGCAGGAGAAGCAGGCGGCTGCCGGTCGGAGCGTGAGGTGAACTGAATTCAGGTAAGAAGTTATGGACCTGCACTCTATTTGGGTCAGATATAAACCGAGTTTAGGTGTAGTTTATTTTTGTTGTGCTGACTTTTTACAATCAGTTATAATAACTCGTACTGCGTGGTAGCTGCACGATGGAGTTTATGACAGCCTCCCCTGTCATTCTCTCGCCTGTTCAAACTTCAGTCATGAAACTGATCATGATCGGCTTTTCTCTCTTGTTGTTTATCGCGCTAACAACAGCAGCACGTTTAAGCTTGATCAGCTGTTGTTAGAATTCATTTGATTTTAATTTCTGTATCAGCTGATGTTTGCTGGGCCACAGCTGTAGAAGCGGCTGGTCGAAACCAGGAGATGACCTTACTGATCATCAGAGCTGAACTGGTGATGGAGAAACAGGTTTACCTTTTTTTTAGGTGACATGAATGAGTTGAAGGGAAGTTATGAACTGTTCTGAGAGAATAAACACCAAGCTCCTTTTTTTATTTAGCTGACAGCTGGTAACTGTGCAGGGGCGGATCTAGCAGGGGGCCAGGTAGGGCCAGGGGGCCAGGTAGGGCATTAACAGAGAAAGGTGGACACAAAGATATACTTTTCTTTCTTACTCTCATACAGGGAGTGCAGAATTATTAGGCAAGTTGTATTTTGAGGAATAATTTATTATTGAACAACAACATGTTCTCAATGAACCCAAAAACACATTAATATCAAAGCTGAATGTTTTCGGAAGTAGTTTTAGTTTGTGTTTAGTTTAGCTATTTAGGGGATATCTGTGTGTGCAGGTGACTATTACTGTGCATAATTATAGGCAACTTAACAAAAACAAATATATACCCATTTCAATTATTTATTTTTACCAGTGAAACCAATATAACATCTCCACATTCACAAATATACATTTCTGACATTCAAAAACAAACAAAAACAATCAGCGACCAATATAGCCACCTTTCTTGCAAGGACACTCAAAAGCCTGCCATCCATGGATTCTGTCAGTGTTTGATCTGTTCACCATCAACATTGCGTGCAGCAGCAACCACAGCCTCCAGACACTGTTCAGAGAGGTGTACTGTTTTCCCTCCTTGTAAATCTCACATTTGATGATGGACCACAGTTCTCAATGGGGTTCAGATCAGGTGAACAAGGAGGCCATGTCATTAGTTTTTCTTCTTTTAAACCCTTTCTTGCCAGCCACGCTGTGGAGTACTTGGACGCGTGTGATGGAGCATTGTCCTGCATGAAATCATGTTTTCTTGAAGGATGCAGACTTTTCCTGTACCACTGCTTGAAGAAGGTGTCTTCCAGAAACTTGCAGTAGGACTGGGAGTTGAGCTTGACGCCATCCTCAACCCGAAAAG
Organism: Oreochromis niloticus; assembly: GCF_001858045.2. Taxonomy (NCBI): domain Eukaryota; kingdom Metazoa; phylum Chordata; class Actinopteri; order Cichliformes; family Cichlidae; genus Oreochromis; species Oreochromis niloticus. The sequence goes on along the minus strand of NW_020328850.1, from coordinate 152,417 downwards.
GCCCACAAGCTCACCTTTGATGATACCAGCCCAAACCAGTACTCCACCTCCACCTTGCTGGCGTCTGAGTGGACTGGAGCTCTCTGCCCTTTACCAATCCAGCCACGGGCCCATCCATCTGGCCCATCAAGACTCACTCTCATTTCATCAGTCCATAAAACCTTAGAAAAATCAGTCTTGAGATATTTCTTGGCCCAGTCTTGACGTTTCAGCTTGTGTGTCTTGTTCAGTGGTGGTCGTCTTTCAGCCTTTCTTACCTTGGCCATGTCTCTGAGTATTGCACACCTTGTGCTTTGGGCACTCCAGTGATGTTGCAGCTCTGAAATATGGCCAAACTGGTGGCAAGTGGCATCTTGGCAGCTGCACGCTTGACTTTTCTCAGTTCATGGGCAGTTATTTTGCGCCTTGGTTTTTCCACACGCTTCTTGCGACCCTGTTGACTATTTTGAATGAAACGCTTGATTGTTCGATGATCACGCTTCAGAAGCTTTGCGATTTTAAGACTGCTGCATGCCTCTGCAAGATATCTCACTATTTTTGACTTTTCTGAGCCTGTCAAGTCCTTCTTTTGACCCATTTTGCCAAAGGAAAGGAAGTTGCCTAATAATTATGCACACCTGATATAGGGTGTTGATGTCATTAGACCATACCCCTTCTCATTAAAGAGATGCACATCACCTAATATGCTTAATTGGTAGTAGGCTTTCGAGCCTATACAGCTTGGAGTAAGACAACATGCATGAAGAGGATGATGTGGACAAAATACTCATTTGCCTAATATTCTGCACTCCCTGTATAAAATATTTAGCTTTTATTAAATAGTTATCTGAATCTTACAACCAAAGTTTGTATAATAATACACAAGATTGGCTGTAGACCATTGTTCATCATTCAGAACACTATGTAAAAATAACAAAAACAAAAGTGAATCCGAAAGTGCATACATATTTATTTTATGTGTTTGATGTGTGTCGGGGCGTGGTCTGCAGTGCCGCTGCAGGGGAGGTGGACCCACGGGTGTAAAGTCTGTGCTCTCTTGGCTGTTTTTTGGGTGTGTGTTGGGCTATGAGTTGAAAAGCTACGGCTGCCTGTGTGGGTACACCAACCATGTGTGAAAAGTGGTCCATAACGTAATGCTTCAAAGCATGTTCATGCAAACATTGTCGGGTCTGCCGTGATACAATGGGACTTCTGCTCATGAACCTCTGTGCACAGCGTCTGCAAATCGGGGCTGTACGAAGCACCTCATCTTACCCAAACTGTAAGCTGTCATCTGTGAGGCGCGAGCGGTGTTTGTTTTATCATAATTCATGGTGGAGAATGGCTGCTCTGCTGAGTTTTGCTCTCTGTAGCTGTATGAATGGCAAACTACACTGATTAGCAGCGGCATAGGCACACATAAAATTTCTTCTGAAATTTTCGCTTTCTAGTTATTATTATTATTCTCCAGTTTCCGCCTGAAATTTTGCAGCGAATCTCGCCCCGCAGTTTTGAGACAAGCTTCATATATGTTACCTCATTTTGTGCGGCCGGATCTGGAATGGTGTGCTATGACTTTTGGTGTTTATGAATTTATAGTTTTTTAAATATTAATATTTTAGTGAAAATTTTCCCGCGCTCCTCTGCCGAACAGTTTTGACATTAGGGTTACATATGTTAGATCATTTTGTGCGGCTGGAGCTGGACTATTATGTCATGACTTTTGGTGTTCATGACTTTTATAGTTTTTTAAATATTAATATTTTAGTGCAAATTTAGGCCAATTCATCTTTTGGCGCCAAATAAACAGACTTCATTTGTGGTGTGTTGGCTCTCTCTAGTGGTATGCCGGGAGTGGTACAGCCTGTCTACCCTTATTTGGATTACCGTAATGATGACAATTTCAACGGTGCGCACAGCGTCGCTGCTTTGAGGAGCCATTGGAATTTTTAAGGTTGCGCAAATCATTCAAAAGTTACGGTAATGCTTGGTGGAAAACTCAATATCCCACAATTCATAGCACACCTCTGCCGAGTTCAACAATGGCGGCCACCACTTCGTTTTATATGTCTTTTATTAGTGTTTCTAGGTCACAAAATAAACTTTTAAGATATTTTCAGGCGAGAATGTAGGTATGTAAACTTCAAATATCTGCTTGTTTTATCAAGACATCCCATATTAGCGACAATGCTCTGACGACCTCGGTCCTGCCTGACAGCTAGCCGGCTACCTAGCTAGCTGCCGCACTTGGCTGCAAATGGACAGCGAGGGGACTCTCTCTCTCCTTTCACCTCCCCGGTCTCTCGCAAATGCTCGCACAGAATCGGAGTTACAGCTGGATGTGGAAAAAATAACTGAGTTGTTTGGTGGTGCTATAATGCGGAGCTACAACAGTGGGCAGCTATCCACCGGTGTATGACAGAAAGGACATGCCGCGACCGCCGATCGACCGGTGTTTGCTAACGCGGAGGTCAATCGTGGATCAGGGAAAGCGAAGGCAGGAGCGTGAGGTGAACTGAATTTCAGGTAAGAAGTTATGACCTGCACTCTATTTGGGTCAGATATAAACCGAGTTTAGGTGTAGTTTATTTAGCAGCAGTTCTCTTATGTGTTGCTGATAGCCGGCTAGCTAGCTAGCGCCGCTAGCATAGTTAGCTCGCGCCGCTAGCGACCCTTCGTGAAAAAGCACCCAGGCTTGGCTTATATTGAGGCGGGTGAAACTCGTGTCAGCACCCGGTCGCTCGCCGACAGTATGTGTTTTAGCTGGACTTATTTTTCGTTTATATGGGCCGATGATGCTGGAAACCGAAGGCAGGAGCGTGAGGTGAACTGAATTTCAGGCAAGAAGTTATGAACTGCACTCTATTTGGGTCAGATATAAACCGAGTTTAGGTGTAATTTATTTTCGTTGACCTTTTACAATCGTAATGCCACGGGAGTTTATATACAGCTGTGTGCGCACTAAGTTACTGACGTTGGACTTTATTTTATTCATTAGGGTTAGTTCATAGAGTTGCCGTGCCGTACAAACGGAATCGTCCCACATTCAGAGAAAACATTATGATTTATTCTGTCGTTACGAAGCCTCCCCTGTCATTCTCTCGCGTGTTGAAACGTCAATCATGAAACTGATCAATGATCGGCTGTTCGCTCTTATTTATCGCGCTAAACAACAGCAGCACGTTTAAGCTTGATCAGCTGTTGTTAGAATTCTTTTGATTTTAATTTCTAGTATCAGCTGATGTTTGCTGGAGCATGAAGATGAAATCAGGAGATGTCCTTACTGAATCATCAGAGCTGAACTGGTGATGGAGAAACAGGTTTACACTTTAGGTGACATGAATGAGTTGAAGGGAAGTTATGAGTTGTTTCTGAGAGACAAAGACCAAGCTCCTTTTTTGTGTAGCTGACAGCTGGTAACTGTGCAGGGGCGGATCTAGCAAAGCTTTTGGGGGGGGGGGGGAGCTAGGGCATTAACAGAGAAAGGTGGACACAAAGATATACTTTTCTTTCTTACTCTCATATAAAATATTTAGCTTTTATTAAATAGTTATCTGAATCTCACAACCAAAGTTTGTATAATAATACACAGGATTGGCTGTAGACCATTGTTCATAATTCAGAACACTGTGTAAAAATAACAAAAAACAAAAAGTGAATGCATGTGTGAAAAGTGGTCTATAATGTAATGCTTCAAAGTGTGTTCATGCAAACATTGTCGGATCTGCCGTGGTACAATGGGACTTCTGCTCATGAACCTGTGTGCACAGCGTCTGCAAATCGGCGCTGTACAAAGTAACTTCATCTTTACACAAAACTGTAAGCTGTCATCTGTGAAGCGTGAGCGGTGTTTGTTTTTACCATAGTTCATGGTGGAGAATGGCTGCTCTTCTGAGTTTTGCTCTCTGTAGCCGTATGAATGGCAAACTACAGTGATTAGCAGCGGCATAGGCACACATAAAATTTCTTCTGAAATTTTCGCTTTCTAGTTCTTTATCTTTATTCTTCTAGTTGCTCCATATTTCGCCGATTAACTACTCCCTCAGTTTTCAGCCGATTTTCACCGTTCAAACTCTAAACTGTTCTGCTCTTTCTGCTAACGACTACTATGTCTTTTGGTGTTTATTACTATTATACTTTTTAAAATATTACACTTTTTTCCTTTAATTTGTCCCATTGAAATGAATGGGAAACTTCCACAATTCTGCTAAAACTTGCTTGGTTTTGAAACTTAACTACATCCTCATACTTTCACCTAGAAACTCCATTCAAACTTTAAAACGTTCTCAAATTATTGGGCTATTCCTGTGTGATTCAGCTTCTTTATATCTTTTACCGTTTTAATTTAGTGCCTGTTTAAGTTTTCAGTTGCAGCTTTGTGATTTTTCAGAAAATACATGCGTTGTTATGGTTGCTATGCAATTAACTCACAGTGAGCACTGGTCCTTTCTGAAACTTCTCTTCATGTCCGAACAACTTCTTGCTGCTCACTCAATTTCCACTCAACCCCGACAAATTATACATCAAAACGTAGGTATTTTTGCTGGCTTTCAGACAATGTCACTATCTTTATTGTGAGATTTACCGTTTTTTCGCAATTTGCCTCGAAGTGACACAAGGTCTGACAACTCCCCAATCAAAGTCTACGGGGAGGTTTTGAAATTCAGAGCTGAAATTCTGTAACGGGAGGCATTTTCAAATCGCCATATCTCTTTAACAAAGCAAAGTTAGGACATGAGGCTTGTGCCAATATATCTTCTTGCTGACACTCACAGTGGAAGCAGTTTTTACAATTATCTTACCGTTAAGCAATGAATTACGTTTGTTTGAGGGGTGGAAATCTGTCCTTCTCTCAGTCTTCAAACTCTGGAAATGAAGCCGTTTCTTCTCTCGTCATATCTCCGCGACGGAGGTACAAAGAGCTATGAAAATCGCAGTCAAAGTACACCAAAGTCCGCTGATTCACCCAGTACAAGAATTATGCTGCTAGCCCTCCTAGTTTTTGAGTTACACGACGTTTTGTAACTCCAAAAAACGGCGTTTTTCGCCTCTCACCGCGATCTATTTCTGATTGCTGATGTCTTTGTTTTTCAGCCACCCACCCCCCTTTCCAGGTGGCGCAATCAGTAATGACACGGCTCTGCAGCTCAAAGGTCATGGGTTCAATCCCACCTTGGTCAACATTTTTTTTTTTCACTACAAATTTATATACTATCACAGACCTGTAATTTATATTGCTAATTTATTACAATTCTGCAAAGTTTTATGATTTTAGCAGCTTTTCTAATATGGACCTCAGATTCTTGTTAACGCTCCATGGCAGAAATACATACAAGTACACAGCCTGATAAAGCAGACACAGGCAGTACCTCTGATTGGTGAATTTGAGCAGAACCAGGTTGTTCTGCCTCTTTTCAGCAGAAATTCTGCTGATTCACCTCAGGCTTTTTAGCCTTTTCACCTCTTATCAGCGCAATTCTCAGCAGCTTCTGCTCATTTCAGCAAAATTGTCAGTCTGTCCACCTCTTCTTTGTGAGAATGAATTTGGCTCAGTGAGATGAGTAGCTGTCTTGAGCCCAGGAGGGCCAGGTTTGAATCCTGCTTAGGGCGCCATTTTTTTTCACCACCATACAACCTTTTGCAACTTTTCTACTTTTTCAGCTTTTCAGCAGACAGCTTCAGCGTTAAGGCATCCACACAGCATTTTCGCAGGAAATGCAAATTTTTCTTGTTCTTTATTATTCTAGTTGCTTCCGTACGTTTTTCGCCGTGGAACTACTCCCTCAGTTTTCAGCCGATTTTCTCCGTTCAAACTCTAAACTGTTCTGCTATTTCTGCTAATTCCAGCTATATGTTTTGGTGCTCATAACTAGAGCTGCCACGATTAGTCGACTAGTCACGATTACGTCGACTATCAAAATCGTCGACGACTGATTTAATAGTCGACGCGTCGTTTGAAGCTTTGTAAGATCACAAAAGACGCAGGAATAAGTAGTAGGATTTAAAAGTGTAATAACGGACTGAAACAGAAGATGGCAGCAGTGCATGTAAAGGATGCCAGCTGCCGTTAAACCCCGAAGAAGAAGAAGCTGTGTCCCAGAATTCATAGTGCGGCCCAGCGCAGTTGTCAACAATGGCGGCAGCTAGTTAGTTTTAATATTACTCTTATTATTCTTTCTGGGTCACAAAATAAACGTTTAACATATTTTCAAGCTGTAAGTTTTACGTCCAATCGATGCATGATCTGATTAGTCGACTAATCGCAAAAATAATCGGTGACTAGTCGACTATCAAAATAATCGTTTGTGGCAGCCCTACTCATAACTTCTATACTTTTTGAGATATTGAATTTTTTTTGCAATATTCTTGCCCATTGAAATGAATGCAACACATGATCAATGTGGTCACTTATTTCTGCTCGCCGGGCTGAGCAGCCGTTCTCAGACTGGGAGGCCCGGATTCAAATCCCGCTTATGGCAACAATTTCTTTCAGTTCACAGTTAAACTTTTTAACTCTTTCAAGACAAATTTAAGCATCTTCACCCCCTTTCAGCAAAATTTTCAGTTTTTTCTGCTGTTTTCAGAAAAAAACTCTTTTCAGCAGAAATTCTGCTCATTCACCTCTTTTCAGCAGAATTTTCTGCTTTTTTACCTCTTTTCAGCAGAAATTCTGCTCATTCACCTCTTTTCAGCAGAATTTTCTGCTTTTTTACCTCTTTTCAGCAGAAATTCTGCTTATTTATCTCTTTTCTGCAATTTTCCAGCCTTTTCACCCCTTCTCAGCACAAACCTCAGCAGCTTCTGCTCATTTAGCTAGATTTGTCAGTTACTCCATCTCTTTTTTTTGTTAGAGTGGATTTGGTTCATTGAGATGAGTAGCTGTCCTGAGACAAGGAGGGCCAGGTTTGAATCCTGGTCATGGCAACATTTCTTTTCACTTGTTTTCAGTACCTCAGCTTCCTTCTCCCTTTTCAGTAGAACTTTTTGCTTTTCACCACTTTTCAGCAAAAATGTATGCTTCTTCACGTGTTCTCTGAAGAATTTTCAGGTTCTTTAATGCCATACAATTTTTGCACCTTTTTATCTTTTTCCCTTATTTTCAGCAGGCAGCTTCAGCGTTACACCATCCACACCGCATTTTCGCAGGAAATGCAACTTTTTCTAGTTCTAACTATCATCCTCCTAAAGGCTCTGAATTATATGAAGGTGTAGATCATTTGGTCAAATGAACCCTCTACACCATTTGTTTGTTATGAACCACCGTACCTGTGTGCGTAATCCAGTCGGAACAGTATATGGGGGTTATGTTTATTGTGTACATTATGTGTATTGTCTGCTGGAGTACGGATTAAAATTTACAGTGAAATAATATCCGGAGTGGCCATTGACTGATACCACCTCACGAGACAGCTACAGAAGGTCAAAGATCAGAGGAAATGTCCTCACAATCCATATAATTTATTAATGGTGATGGACAAAATGCAAACACAGAGGCTTCAACCTTGGATTCTAAAACCAACAGGTCATGTCCCAGTACCTACATCCATCTGTCATTTAGATTTGATGGAAGAAACACCCTGCTAAGTCATGTTACAGACACAGTAACCCAAGAAAAAATATAAACTTTGTTACATCTTTACTATGATAGGATCTTAAAGATCTTAAATTATTAGGAGCCTCAACATAAGTCAGTTATATTTTACTATTTCAAATCACTAATAATGATTCAACGGGACATGTGGATCATTACCAGTGCTCTAGAGTGGGGCCAATGTGGTCACAAATGCGACCAAATTTCTCAATGGTGGACTAAAAACAATCCTAGGTCGACCAGCTGTTTGAGTTAAAAAAAAAAAAAAAAAGTCTACACGATTCTGAAAGTCTCTGTGTGGTCAACAACAGACACACGCCAAGATAACTCAAATGATGGCGGACATTTGTGATACTCTGCGAGGGGAAATTGCAACACTGAGGGCTGAAAATGATGAGGCCATTTCAGCGTTGAGAACTGTGATGGAAAACCACAATGTCCAGCTGAAGGATTTATCAGAATCGGCTACAAGCACGTCAAACTCCATGGCGGAATTAGAAGAAAATGTTAAACAACTTTCTAGCAAAGTGGAACAACTGACTGAAAAATGCATTGATCTGGAAGGGTGTTTAAAGAGGCACAATATAAGGATACCCAGAGTGCCTGAAGGCAGAGAGAATGATCAGTGTGTCAGTGATTATGTGGCAAAGCTGTTACGAGACCTATTGAACCTGGATGAAACCCCGCTGCTGGACCGAGCACACAGAGCCCTGCGAGCGCTCCCAGAAGATGACGGCCCGCCACGACATTTAATCGCAAGGATACATTACTACCACACCATGGAAGAAATACTATGAAAAGTTTCTATCAGAAAGAATTTTTCAAGGTTGGTGATATCTGCGTTCAGATTTTCTGCAATCTACCTCAGGCAGTGGTAAAACAAAGTGCAGCGTTTACTCCAGTAAGGAACCTGCCTCAAGACTAACCCGGAGTTAAATACTTCTATACCCTGCCAAACTCAGGGTGACACACAATGGTACGGAGCTGGTGTTTACGGATCCCAATGAAGCCCACCGCTACGCACAAGAAAAATTTGGATCTTAAAAGGGACGACATAAAGTCAACAAACTAGAGCTCAGCCTCTGGCCCAGTAACACTTAGTTACTTGATGTAAAGAGACTACAACTTGCTATGGAGCTACGTTGGATAGAGGAGGTTTTGAGATAAAGTATTTTGGTAAGCTTAGTTTTTGTTACAGCATCCCTTCAGATTTTTTTTGTTTTTATTTTTAGTTGGGAGTTTAAGGGCGGGGATGCACTGCTTATGAGTTTGTTTTGTTTTGTTATGGTTATACATGGGGAGGGCAGTGGGCGGTGAAGGTTGGGGCCCATACCTTGACTGGATAAGTATGGAGAGTACTAGAATTAAGCCGCTTAACTTATTCAAATGCAAGACAATGGAAATGTAAATGAAAAGAAAGTGGATCTGATCTTTTGTACATGGAATGTTAAAGGTGTAAATGAGCCTGTTAAAAGAGGCAAGGTGTTATCACATTTGAAATCTCTTAAAGCAGATATTATCTTTTTACAAGAAACTCATCTGAAAAATGCTGCTCATAATAAACTTAGGTGTAGATGGATTAATCAGGTGTATTATTCAACAGTTTCTGCTAAAACCAGAGGGGTAGCTATATTAATTAAGAAAGATACCGCGTTCAGGCATACCTCCGCTATAGCTGATAAGAATGGTAGATATGTATTAGTGACTGAGGAGCTGCACGCCATTCTGATTATTCTACTTAACATTTATGGGCCTAACCATGATGACCCAGAGTTTTATAGAAAGGTTTTCAGTTTAATTCCGGATATACCTAATGGTAATTTAATAATTGGAGGCGATTTTAATTTAGTTTTAGACCCATACTTAGATAAATCCCTTTCCAAAAAAAACACATTGTGTAAAGGTAGCAGCTTTATTAAAATGTATATGGACAATATGAATATTTGTGATGTGTGGAGAACTTTAAATCCATCAGGTAGAGAGTATTCTTTCCACTCTTCTGTACATAACATTTATTCAAGGATTGACTATTTTCTGGCAGATGGAGAAATGCTCTCCCTTGTTCATAATGTAACTTATCACAATATTATTATTTCTGATCATTGCCCTGTCACCTGTTTCTTTGCACTTAGCAACTTCACCAAAGCATATAGGAATTGGAGGTTTGACCCACAACTACTCAACGACTTCAACAGTATATAAAGTCTCAGACCTCTTTATTTTTCGATATGTACGATAATGCCGAAACTTCACCTGACATATTATGGGAAACGTTTAAAGCCTATATTAGAGGGTGCATAATATCATATCAGGCCTCACGGAATAAATGGTAAATGGCCTGCATTTGTATAGCGCTTTTCTAGTCCATAGGACCCCAAAGCGCTTTACACTACATTCAGTCATTCACCCATTCACACACACATTCACACACTGGCGATAGCAAGCTACATTGTAGCCACAGCTGCCCTGGGGCGCACTGACAGAGGCGATAATAATAATAAAAATAATAAACTAGAACAGTCAAAATTAGAAAAAATGATCCACGATTTGGACGCCAACAATGCAAGGGCTCCCTCTTTAGATAAGTACAACACTATTTGTGCATTAAAATATAAACTAAATCAAATACTATCCAGCAACATTAATAGAGCGTTCACCTTTGTAAGACAGAAGTACTTTAAATTTGGACAATTTGGGACAAGCCACATAAGTTGTTAGCTAGATAGCTAAAGAAGTTAGAAAATGACAGAATGATTCACAATATTAGATCACGCAATGGAAACCTGGTCACATCACATAAAGATATTAATGATAACTTTAGACAGTTTTATGAATCTCTCTATACTTCTTACTCTACTGCTGGGCCTAAAGATATGCAGGACTTTTTAGATAAGTGCGACCTCCCTGTGTTGGATCAGGTGGATTGCAAGATCCTGAATGCCAAGAATACAACTGAAGAAATTACTAAAATGTATTGGTTTATTAAAAAAATGGTAAGAGTCCAGGCCCAGATGGGTTAGGAAATGAATTTTACAAACAGTTCAAGATTAAACTCGTTCCATATCTATTTAAACTGTACAATGTTAAGTTTGTAACTGTGTTAAGGAATAAACATATATTCTTAGTGCTTATTTTCTGATTATATTGTTTTATGTTTAGTGTAGAGCTGTACAAGCATATAAATAAATACAGGAAACCGGATAGAAAAAGTGGAACTAGTAACATATAAGTCGTTGTTTATATCGAAACTATATGTGACGTGTAAAGTACCAAAATAACACCTATATGAGACACATTTTTAGCTTCTAATGTTAGAGATTCTGCAACTGGCTTTGGGCTGTGCAGGGCTGTCTCTTCCGGAAGATGATTGAATAAAGAAATATAAATGTTTTGACCACTCCTGAGTCGGGTTTTCTCTGTTCTATCATGGGGATCAAAGAATCGGGTTTAATAACAACCATGCATATAATGTGGGCACTCTACCACCAACATTGTATGAAGCAATTATTACAGTACTTCCAAAACAGGTAAAGTCTTGGAGGAAGTGGGATCATATAGACCTATTTCTTTATTAAATTCGTATCAAAAAAATCCTGGCTAAAATACTAGCGAGTAGACTCAATATGGTAATAGATAAACTGGTACACTCAGATCAAACAGGCTTCATACCAGATAGGAGCTCCTTTAACAATCCAAGGTGTCTATTTAATATAATTTACTCCTCTAAGCTGTAACAAGATCTACTTATACTTAGCTTAGATGCTGAAAAGGCATTTGATCATGTGGAGTTGCCCTACCTCTTTGCTGTCTTAGAGAAATTTAAACTGGGACAAGATTTTATTTCCTCGATAAAATTACTCTACAAGAATCCGACAGCCAGAATCCTTACAAATCAAACACTATCCACTCAGTTTAAGCTCAGCAGAGTGACATGACAGGAATGTGGTCTTAGTCCATTACTGTTCGCTCTTGCTCTGGAACCCCTGGCACAGACAATTCATACTCATCCTGATATACATGGTTATAACACAGCATATACTTCTAATACTATATCGCTCTATGCTGATGACATTTTAATATATAAAACAAAACCCCAGACTTCCGTCCCAGCAATCCTCTCCATTATTGACAAATTTGGCACCTTCACCGGTTACAGGATCAACTGGGGAAAAAGTGAAATATTGCCCACCAAATTGGAAAGCAATGAGTGGCTTGCATCTCTCCCATTTAAAATAACTTATGAAAAAATTACATATCTGGGCATCACAATAACAAGGAAAATATGGTTCCTTAGTGAAAGAAAACGTTCTCCCTCTCCTGGAGAAGCTAAAAAGCAACATCCAGTTTTGGAGGACACTCTCTATCTCATTGATAGGAAGAGTGAACTCAATAAGGATGGTCTTTCTCCCGCAATATCTGTATTTGGTCCAAAATATCCCAATTTTCCTTTCCAAATCTTTCTTCAAAAAGCTGGATGCCATTATCATGGTCTGCAGATGGAGCGGGAGGACTGCCCTTCTTACTATGTTGGTGGAATATTACTTTCTCCTACTCCCTTGACAAGTGCATACTATAATTATAACCCACTGATCCATACCGCTTTGCGAATTTGGAAACAAATAATTAAGCACTTTAAACTGAAACTATTATCAATGAGTATGCTTGTTACAGCTAACCCCTCTTTCCTTCCATCATGTGCAGACAGCAGTGATGGGTCAGTCGCGAACGAAATGGCTCTTAGAGCCGGATCTTTGACGTGAACGACGCGAGCCGGCTCCTTATCGCGAGCCGTGGGTTTTTTTTTTTCTTTTTCTCACCCTCTCTCTGGCACTTTTTTCGCTTCACTCCGCACGCGAGCCTTGTGCTTTACGCTGGGATGAGGGGGGAGGGGCGGTAGTTACACTCAGTAGGAACAGAGTGTGAGGGAGAGAGAGAGAAAGAGCCAGGGACAACAACGTCACATTAAAAAGGTATAGTAATCATCTATTTTCTAGTGATGGGATTTCCGGCTCTTTTTAGAGAGCCGGCTCTTTCGGCTCGGCTCACTAAAAAGAGCCGGCTCTTTCGGCTCCGAACCGGCTCTTTAGGGTGTTTTGTTGCTTTAATCAATTTATTATTACAATAATATAAAATTATGCACAAAAGGAATTACTAATTTAAAAAACAGTGGTTTTATTTATATATGTTTATATATAAATATATTCAGTGGCCCCTAGAGACACGTACAAACTCCAAAAAGCACGTATAAACTCTAAAACGCATTTCTAGCGTTAACTGAACTTCCAAAGCAGAGCTACCTAGATCACTTAAATTACACAATTGAAAGCATATGTATATTGTTTGTGTATTTATACACAAGCACTCATATATATTCAAATAATTTAAAAAAAAGTTCATTTACCTCTTACTACCACACACCGGTCGTTGGTACTTGCTGGCTTGTGTAGCCTCTAGGTAACAAAAGCTCAACACTGCGCCTAGCATTCTGGAGCACTTCTGTTGTCTTTTGTACATGTTTTGGAGTTTTTACGTGCTTCTGAGGCTACGTCCACACGTACACGGGTATTTTTGAAACAGATATTTTCTGTTTTCCTTTTAAAAAATAATCCCATCCACATGTAAATGCAGAAATAAAGGAAAACGCTGCTAGGAGCATGCCAAAGCAACAGGTGCCGATATATTCCTAAACGTGTAGAAATGTTGGCCAACCAGAAGTCTAGAAGCCTCAGTGGGAAATAGTAAACAAAGATGGGGCATAGAAGCAGAACCAAGTCGTATGTGTGGAGGGACAGTAACTGTGTGTGTATATGTAAGCATTTAAACACTGCAGAGAGGACAATTAACAGTAACAGTATTGCAGAAATTCATTTCACCGAAACAAAATGTGGCTCACAGTGTGACTTCAAAAAAGGCGCACATCTTTGACGCTGCGTTTTCTCCGTTTTAGTTTTAGAAAATATCCATCCTGACAGGCATTTTTTTTTAGAAATCTCCGTTTCCAAAAATACCCGGGTACATGTGGATGTAGCCTGAGTTTTTATGTGTTTTGGAGTTTTACGTGATTCTGAGTTTTTACGTGCTTTGGAGTATGTACGTGCTTCAGGGTTTGTACGTGTTTTGAAGTTTGTACGTGCTGCTTTGTCTGTAGGGGCCACCGTAAATATACTTTTATTTAGTAACTCCACATAAAATGTAATAAATAAATCATATAATACAAAAACCAACTAGTCACTGTTCAACATTTAACTATTTAAATTTTCAGCTTTTCCTTTTAAACAAATTTAAAATGAAACAAAACAAAACACTGCAAACCACAACACAATTAAATATAAATTAAGATATGAAAAAGAAGATGCATGTTCTCTGTCATATGGGCCTGCATGAATAAACTTTCTGAATCCTTTATCATCTGCAACTGAAAATAGTTGTGGATGATTACTATACCTTTTTAATGTGACGTTGTTGTCCCTGGCTCTCTCTCTCTCTCTCTCCCTCCCGCTCTGTTCCTCTGCTACTGAGTGTAATTACCGCCCCTCCCCCCAGCGCAAAGCACAAGGCTCGCATGCAGAGTGAAGCGGAAAAAAGGGCGAGAGAGTGGGGGAGAGAAAGAAAAAAAAAAAGAACCGACGGCTCGCGATAAGGAGCCGGCTCGCGTCGTTCACTTCAAAGATCCGGCTCTAAGAGCCATTTCGTTCGCGAACGATCCATCACTACTATTTTCAGTTGCAGATGATAAAGTATTCAGAAAGTTTATTCATGCAGGCCCATATGACAGAGAATGTGCATCTTCTTTTTGTTTTCATATTTTAATTTATATTTAATTGTGTTGTGGTTTGCAGTGTTTTGTGTTGTTTCACTTTAAATTTGTAAAAGGAAAAAGCTGAAAATTTAAATAGTTAAAAATTGAAATGTGAATAGTTGATTTTTGCATTATATGATTTATTTATTACATTTTATGTGGAGTGAATAAATAAAAGTATAGACATAGCACGTACAAACTCCAAAACACGTACAAACTCTAAAGCACGTACAAACTCCAAAACACGTAAAACCTCCATAGCACGTACAAATTCTGAAGCACGTGCAGGGCCACAGAGGGAAAAGAAATTGAGGTGTTTTTTGGGGTTGGGGGTTTAGAAAAAAGTCACAAGCACATTCCGAAGATGCTCTACTGGACTGTGTTCTGGAGACTGTAGAGGCCAGTGCAGTACAGTGTTTTGCAGTCTTCTGTTGTCTAATTGAGTATGTGCAAAATATTGCCTCAGTTTCCTGTTCTTAGCTGACAGGTGTGGCCTCCAGCGTGGTCGTCTGTTACTGTAGCTCATCTGCTCTAATGTCAGATGAGTTATTTACATATCTTGTTTCTAACAAACATAGCTTGTTTGTAACGAGTGGTTATTTAGTGTGGATGCTGATTAAGCATCCACAGTATTGTTCTTCTACTTTTATCACCTGTACGTTTTTTGTACGCCATCTCCTTAATCACAGTTGAATTTGGAAAAAACATTCAATCACCATTAGATTCCTCCTCTTTTGGACATGTGTGCTTGCATTTGTCTCATTTTTAACTTTTGTATTTTTTAAATAATTCTACTTTATTTAACAAAAATTTACAATATATTTCAGTTGGAGAATCTTCAAATTCTCATTCAGCTCTTTCAACTCTAATTACTTCCACATAAGCTGACCTACAGCCACCATTCAAACTTTAAAACAAAGCCAAGACATTGAACTATTCAGCTTGTATTTATCTTTTCAATATATATTATACTTTTTCTTCAGTTCCTGTTTAAGTTTAATGCTTTTTTTCACCTGTTTCAGAGTTCATAATGGGTGTGTATGGGACGGAATGTTGACAGAATGAGAGCTTCAACTGCTAGAGTGGGACGAGGGAAAAATGTATCTTAAAATCTTCTCTTTCAACTGCTGCTGTGTCCACAGTGTTTGGTCTACAGCCATCATTTTACCCTCAAACGGTAGCCATCGTTGCCCTCTTTCTTACAATGTTATTGTTATTATAACAGATGTTATGGTTCTTTCATAAATGTCACCAATGCACAGCCTCCTCCATCGAGCTCTTCCATAGAGTCCAATGTTAAAATGGCTCCCAAAATTCGCCTGTACAGGCTGTCTTTACACTGTCACCATGTCCATATGATAAACTCCACAGGCATGAAAACTGAGAATTCTGTAGACTGGACATTGCTGGCGCTCACGGTGAAAGAATTATGTCTATACAACTTGTAGTTTTTTCTTGGGAAGCATTTGTTTCAGGGTCACTTTTCTATTTATTTAAAGCAGTCTGTGTGTGTGTGGTACCACTGGCTGGAGTTGCTATAGCAACCAGGCTCACACCTGCCTGCTTAATGAGCTCTGTCTCTCACTGCCAAGATTATTCTTACAAACCTCTCTTTAAACTGCTGCTGTGTCCACAGTGTTTGCTCTACAGCCATCATGTTACTCTCAAAACATAGCCATCGTTGTTCTCTTTCCAACAGCATGTCTTTCAATATGGAACGCCAGAACTGCCATAATGAATTAATTAAATACACCATTAAATAATTAATTAAATGTGGCAATAATTAATTAAAATTGGAATTAATTAATTAAATAAATAGTTATGACACATGTAATTAATTAGTTATTGACATTTAATTAATTATTTATGTATTTCACATTTTAATTAATTATTGACACATTTAATTAATTAATTATTGACACATTTAATTAATTATTTAATGATATATTTATTTATTTCATTTTGGCAGTCCTGGCGCCTGGCTCTCATCTTGAATTAATTTTATCTGTCAACCTCACCCATCAAACTCAGGGGGCGGGGTTAACGCTGATCGAGTCAAAACCATTGCTTTGGCCTGGTGGCCATTGTTTTTAGCACACAACAACCGGCAGGTGGAAACTAACAGAACTGAACTTTGAAAAACCCTGTTTGTGTGTCACCAAATACAGTTTTAATATTTTTTTAGCCGAGAATGTAGTGGTTTAATCTTCATATGTCTGGTCGGTTTGTCAAGATACAGCCTCTTTGCAAAAGTGCTTCGATGATTTCGGAAATGTCTGCCCAGTCTCACGGCAAAGCGTGGGATAGACCCGCTCGCCTCGCAAGCAATCGAGCTGTTATTACCACCGACCCCGGTACACAGCTGTAATAACCCCCGCTGACACTGACTTCTTTTACTGAGGTTATATTTATCGGGGTTTTACTTCCTGATGTTCTTATGTGTCCTACGTGTTTCAGTCGCCAATTCTGAATTATAACTAACATTAAAAACATGTTTAAGGAGGACAGAGAGCAAATAAATTCGATTAACAGCTGATCTTTGGGTTTTTGTTCAGTAATCAGCGTGACCTGCGTATAAACGCATAAAAGAGATAACATTGGTGTTTCCGTCATGTAGTAACTGCTGGCTTTAACTGTACAAAGGTTGTTCGACAATCTAACTGTCATCTACGAATATGTCACGGGTCATATCAATATGATTTTACAGAAAATCATCCTTAATACTGCCAACTATTCCAGAGACGTGAAAATCTACAGCATAAAGAACACAAAAATGTAAATTAGCAGTCTAACGCAACACTGTAACAGAGATGAACCGTCAGTTTGTCGCAGATCAAAGTGGAATGAAAGTGATTGGTTGGTGTTCGTGATCTGTGTTATCTTCATTTTCATCAGCGTAAGAGACTCAGCAGCAGATCAGAATAACAGTTATACATTCAATAAATCACCAAATGAATACACGTAAGAAACGAGCAAACCTGTTCCGACAATTTGAGTTTGTATTCCCTCAGCTGCAGACTCGCTGCTGTTTAAATGTTTGAGAGGAAGATTAGATATAAAGCAAACGTCAAACACAGACTCAGTCTGCGTTCACATTTGATATGAGGGCAGCACGTAAAGTGGCTGTCCTGTTTTAAGATCATACATGTAAAATTGTTGTCTGACCTCCGTCGATCCAGCTGCTCAGAGTCCGTGGTTACCATGGTTACTGCATAAGCAGCTATAATGTAAACAGCTGGCACAGCGGAAACCTACCGGCAGCATGGGTGTTTATGTTTTTCATTGCAAAAGAACTGTCTGAATGGTTAACTGAAGTTAACTTGGATAAATTATAGTTAAGGAGTATCACAGATAACGCCCATGTGAGCTGTGTGACTGTTCACCACTACACTGAAATCAGTAGGCTATTACTGAAATACACGTGCTATATCATAAACTATGATATAAATATTATATTATATTAACATGTTTAGTTTAAAGGACACCTTCCTGCCTTTAGTCTCATTCATGAGCAGTATTAGTTTTCTTCTAACATCCAGAAGTCTGCAAGATGTGTTTCATAGTTTGTAACAAGCCTTTGACAGTTAAACATAACATGACCGAAAAAGCAAAAAAAAAAAAAAAAAAGAGAGAGAGAAAAAAAATCACACAAATTATATGTTAACCTCATTTATTTTTAGTTAAGTAAACTCTAAAAATTCTAACAGATACCTGGTGTTTAGAGTACAGTTGAACAACTATTAAAAACAGATGATATAATATTTCTGTCCAGGTTGCAGTCTTCATGATGAACATGCTGTTGCAAACTCTGCTCCTCTCGGTGGAAATGCGCCTTCTCTTTCCTCTTTGTATAAAAACATTTTAAAAGTCAGTTTAATCTCAAAATTCACTGTTAAATCCAAAACACCCCAGATAAAGAAAAGTGAATGGTTCAGTCTAACACATGTGCCAATGAACCATTAAACTTCAGTAAAACTATGCAGTTCTGAAACGTAACTTTAACCTCAGCCAAACCGATTTGCTCAGTTGTAAATAAAACAGTGAAGTAAACGTGACCCGACAGACAGAACCTGAGTGAATTAAGTCCAGCGTTTAACCACTGAGAGCTAAAACTCAGGTGAGGTTTCAAAGCTGTGTGCCGGTGATTGGACATCAGCCGCTGATAAAGTGGGTTCGCCTATAAAGTGCTCTGTTGGGAAACAAGCTCCAGCAGCTCTGCACTCGGGAAAAAAACTATATTTACTTATCTTGTGCAGAAAAATGCGCTGACATTGCGTTATATCGAGCACCGGCTGCCCAGTTAAACTGTGACTATCATCAGGTAACGTGGGCGTGTTTCTTGAATTAGCAGCAGGTGTTAAACAGCTGACAGGTGAGGAGGAGGATGCATGCAGGTAAACTGAGGGTCTGTTGAGCTGATCGCGAGAAAAATGTCAGCTCGTTCTTTATGCTACAGAAGCGCAGAGACACAAGACTAGCCGGAAAGAGACGATCGTTCGGTGAAAATGAGAATCTGCGAATGCATAACCCCCTCGGTGCACTCTGCATGCTGACTGTTAGCAAAGCTAGTGAAATCTCTGAAAACATCTGAGCACTTTTTTGCGAACATGTTCTATGTTGACAACCTGACCAGACATGTGAAGATTACGGCGCGACATTCGCGGCTAAAACACTATTAAAAGTGTAGTTGGTGACAGAAAAACGGGGTATTTTAAAACTTTACACCACCACCATTGCTGCCTGTGATTTGAAATACATTCTGGGATACCTGGCTGCCCCAAGTCCACACAAGCAATCGATTATCTAGGATCGACCTGTCTTGACTTACTTTGCACGGCAACCAATCAAATGCTAGAGAAGCTGCAGTGGCAGCGTTAACCCTGCCCACTTAGTTTGATGGGTGAGGCTGACAGATAAAATTATTTCAAGGAGAGAGATGAAGGGGACAAAAGTGCCAAAATGAATTAAATAAATAAATCATTAAATAATTAATTAAAACTGTCAATAATTATTTAAATGTGTTATTAATTAATTATGTCAATAATTAATTAAATGTGTCAATAATTAATTAATTACATGTGTCGTAAATATTTATGTAATTAATTATTTCTGATTTTAATTAATTATTGCCACATTTAATTAATTATTTATTTGGTGTATTTAATTAATTCATTATGGCAGTCCTGGCGTTCCATATGATAGAGCCAAGAGGAAGAATTTAATGTTTAGTGCATGTTATTGATATATTTAAGGAGCTGAAGATGAAAATTAAAAAATCTGAAAAAAATCTAGACCCTTGGGAAGTTTCATTCCACTTGCATTAACAGAATGAAAATGGTTGAAAAAAGAAAAGTGAAGTGGCCACAAATGACCACCATAGAGCCCAGAGGGTTAAAACTTGGAATCACCCACATTTCAGTCATTCAGTGATTAAAAGAATTTGAACTTGTAATACTCATTCAGATGTTTTCTGACTCTAAATTGTCTTTTCTCATTACTCAGCTTTTTCAAATGTACATTTTAATTTACATTTTAAACAAGTTCAGGTACTTTTCAACATCTTCTTCTGTGTGAACGTAAGCTTTCAACAGTTCTGCACTTTGGTTTTCAGGTGGAAAATTCTGTATTTTTCAGCTCATTCAACATTTTAACTTAACATTCAACAGTTATTTCATTTCAGCTCAAAACATTCAGATATCAGCATTCACACTGCAGTTTCTTCAGAAAATGCATTTTGCGGTTGAGTTACTGTTATCTGCCTATCAGTTCAAATTAGTCTAACCATTCTCCTCTGACATCAACAACGTATTGTCACCCAGAGAACTGCTGCTCACTTGATAATTTCTCATATCAGAACATTCCCTGAAACCATGGAGATGGTGGTGCGTTAAAATCCCAGTACATCAACAGTGACTGAAATACTCAGACCAGCCCATTGGACACCAAAAACCATGCTCAGTCACCTTTCTTCCTTATAGTGATGCTTGGTTTGGACTTCAGCAGGTTGTCTTGACCATGTCCACGTGCCTAAATGCTTTGACTTGATGCTGATGTGAATGGCTAATAAAATATTCGGATTTCTGACATGAGCAGTGATGGGAATAATGGCGTTACAAGTAACTGCGTTAATAATGGCGTTACTTTTTTCAGTAACGAGTAATCTAACTAATTACTTTTTCTATCGTTACAACGCCGTTACCGTTACTAACAAGAAAATGCAGTGCGGTCGCATTACTATTTTCCAATATATGTGTGTGTATGTATTCATAAAAACAGTGCAATATAATAAATTGAAATGTAACAATCAAGTCAAGATCTGTTGTTTTAATATAATTTTAACTTTGTAATTTTTATTCCAGAAAAATCAGGCAGCAGTGGCGCAGTTTAAGTCTTTCTTTTAGTTTCAGGATCCATGCCACATACCTTTTTAATTTTAGTAGTCGTGGTAAGCCAATCACATGACCACTTCAAGATCACAAAGCAACAATGTGCTCTCAGACACAAGATGGCGGGCGCAGCTACAGGCGGGTGGCGTTGTGAAAATTGTTTGGTGATTCCAATTTACTTTATGTAATTCTAAGTATAGATCCTGCTTGGAACTAGGTAATAGGAACAAGGGCAAACCAACAAACAAAGGATAGATATCTAAAAGAGGAGAAAATGGCAAAAATGAAGAAAATCAAAGAGGATTTGGAGGAGATCAAGCTTTCACTTAATTCATTGTCGATGGATGTCGAGAAAGTAATTAAGCAACAAGGATTAATTACGTCTCTGATGGACCAAATTAAAGAACTAAAAAATTTGATTACCGGAAAGACAAGACAATCCAATCAAAAGCCTTTTTTAAGTCAATAAATACCCCTATTGTATATTTATTAATACCTGTTGCACCTCAATAGTAGTCACCAATGCTAATGCCGTTGATCTGTTTTTCCGAAATCCATATTGATTTTCACTTAGTAATTGGTGTTTTTCAATAAAGCTATCAAGCGTTTCCACAAAATGTTTTTCAAGTACTTTAGAAAACTGTGACAGAAGTGACACTGGTCTATAATTATTAAAACTATGTTTATCTCCCTTTTTATGAAGCGGTATCACTTTTGCCACTTTCATTCTATCAGGAAATATGCCAGTATGGAATGAAATATTGAAAATATAACAAAGAGGAGTAATTATACAATCCAATGTCTTTTTAACTATAACCATATCTAAACCTGCACAATAAGTAGATGCCTTATTGTTAGTCTTTTTTAGAATTGCTGCAGTTTCTTTTTAAGTAATATCAGTCAAAAATATAGACTTAACCACTCTGCTTTCACCTTTCCAATCATCCTTGTGTTCTAGCTTATCATGTTTTCTAATTAGGCTTGCCAACTTAGGTCCAATATTTACAAAAAAGGAATTGAATTCATTTACCACTTCATTCATGTCCTTTATAATCTTATTTTCCTCATAAAAATAACTTGGCAAATCTAAGGAAACGTTCTTATTGCCTAATATCTCTCTGAAAATATTCCAAATACCCTTTATATTATTTTTCTTCTCTTGAAATAATTTGTTATAATATTTTTTCTTGGCCTTCCTCAATATTAATACTAGCCTATTTTTATAGACTTTATATATTTAATTTCAGCGATCTTTGTTCTGAGTTTTATATAATCGCTATATAGTTGTTCTACTTTATGCACCCGTTTAATAGCCCCTTAGGTATCCATGGTTTAAATTTGTTTTCTTTTTCTTAAACTTAAGCGGTACCAGTGGACAATGTTTTCCATACAAGGCCAAATAAATATTTAAAAACGCGTCATGTGCGACATTAACATCATTTAAATAAACCTCTTTCCAATCCTCTTCTATGAGATCATGTCTAAATTTATTTAGTGCATCCTCATTTCTTATCCTTATACATCTATCCAATTGCTCTTCCTCCTCCTACTTACGATTTCTCATATTGTAATCTCAGGTAAAAAAAAACAAAAAAAAAACAGGTAAATGATCACTTATATCATTTATGATGAGGCCACTTTTAATATTATTCCCTGACTATTAATAAAAATATGATCAATTAATGTTGCTGATGTATCCGTTATTCTACTTGGCTTTGAAATCAGAGGGTATAATCCATTTCCAAATAATAATTCTAAAAAGTCTGATTCCATCTTGTGATTAGTGTCTTTTAGAAGATCAATATTGTAATCCCCACACAAACAGAAAGTCTTTCCCTTAACCCTACTTAATAAATCTTCCACTACATCTATAAATTTTTCTGTCAGTGTTCCGGGCTTTCTATATATACACGTAACAATTATATTACTTCTTCTTTCCATTTCTAGTTCTACTGTAACAGACTCCATTAGGTTCTCAATAACCATAGACATATCTTTAAGTTGTTTACACTTCAGATCACAGTTAACAAAAAGTGCCACCCCTCCTGCCTTCTTATTAGATCTATTTATGTAATAATCCAGTGTTCTTATCACGGTCCCATGTCCAAATTACAACTTCACTCTGGTCCTCTTCCATACAGTCGACTCCCATAGTATTATCTCTTATATATAACCAATTCCTCGAAATCCTTAATCGTGATAACCTTAGCTTCTTAGTTAAATATAGAGAACATACAATTAATCTGTTTATAAAATTGAAATTGTTGAAATTTGAAGACTTAGTGAAATTACAGACATTATTTATGTTCATGGCAAGAAATAATACATAACATCTTAAGGTAGAAAGTTTGTTTGTATTGTGTTCAGGGAGTGGGGATAACAGAAGGAAGTTTGACTTTAAGCATCAGTTAGCTAGGACCACACAAATGCAAATGTGTCCGACAGTCAAGGGTATAAGAATATGGAATTCTCTTCAAGATAATCTTAAGAACTGTACAAATATGCACCCTTTTAAAATGTGTTACATACTTAAAAGGATAAATCAATATGAAGAACATGAAAGTAATTTGGGCTAAATGTGGAAGGAAAATTTTTCAATGCCATTTAGTAGTGCTGTATATTGTGATTATACTGATTTGTTGTTAGTTTTGCATTGTTACATAAAGATTAGAGATGGCACGATACCACTTTTTTATGTCCGATACCGATATCATAAATTTGGATATCTGCCGATACCGATATGAATCCGATATAGTGTGTTTTTTTAATCAATAAAACTGTTTTTTAAATATCTTGCTGCATTTTGTATAAGGTTATACTCAAGTTTAAATAAACAACAACACTAAAGCTATTCTGTTATACCTGTATGTAAAAAAATACACTGCACCCAAAATATTTCATAGTTCAGCAACACTGATCAATCTAATAAACTTAAACCTACACATTCCTCCCTATTCTGGTATTTTAAAGAGTACTTAGCAGAAATATTAAGCAACCTAACTAATAGGGTTGCAAACTCCCAGCAAAAAAAAAAAAAAAGGGAACCACCCTCCACCTCATGATGCTTAATCGACGTAATCAACTTTAATTTGATGCAGTATGAAAAAAAAATGCACAGAAATAAATTATTTTTCAAGAATAATTAAATAGATTCAACATCTTTCTTCAACAGAATTGCAGACTGCACAGATGGTATGTTGCCAAAGGAAAAAGTACTATAGCTTACTAGGGTATATTAGACTTAAAAGTTACTATATACAGTAATGGACTTCTATACATTTTACATCAGATTAAAACTTTGGGTGTAAGATTCAGATAATTATTTATTAAAAGCTAGACATTTTAAATGAGAATAAGAAAGAAAAGTATGTCTTTGTGCCCCCTTTTCCCTGTTCATGCCCTATCGGCCCCCCTGGCTAAACTTTGCTAGATCCGCCCCTGCACAGTTACCAGCCGTCAGCTGCGTAGAAAAGGATCCTGGTGTAGAAAGTAATATTAAATACATTCTAACAACAGCTTATCAAGCTTAAACGTGCTGCTGTTGTTCAGCCGCTGGTTTCCTCTTTCTGGTGCAAAGTGGGCCAAAAACAAAGAAGAGAGACAGACTCGCGACAGAAAAGCCGATCAGCTGATCATTAAGCAGTTTCATGAAGTAGCGGCAGGAGAGGGAGAGAGAGAGGCAGTCGCTCCATGTATCAGTTGTTAAGCTTAACGTGGGAACGCTTTACAAACATTCAGAGATGAACTTACACACTTGCTTTACTTCTCTCTGGGATAACTTCCTCGGAGATGAAATGCTGGTTTGGTAGTGAGGCTACAAATACACACAGCCGCTGTATCACGTGAGCACACTGCTCCGACGTGCTACGGTTATGAGCCGAGTTACGCCATGTCGCAAGTTTTGTGAGGTCCTTTTTTGATATTTAATGGATCGGATTACATTTTTTATTTCTCTCCGATATCCGATCCAGTAATTTACGTCAGTATCGGACCGATACCGATACCTGGTATCGGATCGGTCCATCTCTAATAAAGATACATGTTAGAGGGTTTTTTGGGTTGTTGGCGCCCTCTTGTAAGAATAATTAGATTGCAGATAGGGGGCAGGTGCTAATAAGAATTTATTATTCTTTCTGCTCCTTTTCATCCATGGGTGCAGTGTTATATTAATGGGAAGGAGGATTTGTATGAAGGAAATGAAACACTGTTGAACCATGTGTGAAATAAATAAATAAATGAGATGAAATGAAATGACATATACCAGTTTTTAAATTGTGTTGATAGGCCATGTAAAACCAGAGTCATGATAAACAATATATACGCGTGTTTTTTCCTCAATAGTTTCAACACTCTCTGCTTATGACCAAAATGTACCATGTCGACCAATCAAAAAATGATATGGCAACATGACATTTGGTTGTTTAGGAAGAGGGGGAAGTTTTAGAAGTGACGGCGAGAGAGAGAGAGAGAGAGCGAGGAAAAAAGAGAGCGAGTTTTGAGATGTGAGAGATTTGTGACGTTTAGAGTGTTTGGAGTGTGTAGTTTGTGGTTGTTACAGTAAAAATCTAGCTTTTTCTAATCGGAGTTCAAAACTAAATTCAGACATGAGAGGTTGTGCTGAAAACAATGATAACAAACAAGGCAAAGTAAATAATTTTTAAAGGTGACATGTAGAGGTCACATTAAAAGTAGTCAAAAACAACCAATTATACCAATTATATATGAGTTTCTACCTGCTTGATTTTGTTCATCAACCTAGCGTTGAAAAGATTGACTTGTGTCGCAAAGACGACTTGTTAAGTATTGCTGCCCAGTATAAACTTTCCGTACCAAAATACGAAGTGAAGAAGGATATTAAGCAGGCTTTGTTGGAGGGGTTAATAGAGTTGGGTATCTTAATTAGCCCTGCTACGACTGAGGTACCTTCTCAGAACCCCTTAGCTCCCCTTGGAGCCTCTGCTAATCCAGCTTCTCCAGAGAGAACTGAAGAGCAAGCTCTTGCTACACCTCTGGGTGCCCAAGTTAAGTCAGATGCGGCTACCCCAAACTCTGCCTCGCTTTAAGCCTTTCTCTCCAGAATCCCAGACATCTAGCAGTGATGCAAAGCTTAAGGTTCACTTACTACATTTACAGTTGGAGGCACAGGAGAAGGATAAGGTGCGTAAAGCAGATTATGATCTCCTGCTGGAGATCCGTAGGCTTGAGATAGAAGCTGAAAAAGAAATCAGGTTAAAGCAGCTTGAAGTAGAAGCACTGAAGATGTCCTCAGGGCAGAAAACACAGGCTACTAAAGAAATCCCAAAAGTCTCCCCGGAAAGTTTTGATGTTAGCAAAAATACTGCTCTAGTACCTACCTTTCGTGAGACTGAGGTAGATTCATATTTCAACGCTTTTGAAAAGGTGGCTACTGCTCTCAACTGGCCAAGAGACATGTGGCCTATTTTACTTCAGTGTAAATTAGTGGGCAAAGCTCAGGAGGTAGTAGCTTCACTTTCACTAGAGCAGAGCATGAAATAGGAAGTGTTGAAGGAAACAATTGTACATGCCTATGAACTGGTACCTGAGGCCTACAGGCAGAAATTTAGGAACCACAAGAAGTCCAGCAGTCAAACATATGTTGAGTTTGCACATGAAAAAGGGGCTCTTTTTTTATAAGTGGTGTGCTGCTAACGGAGTTGGTGATGATAATGAGTCTCTGCGGGAGTTAATGCTACTGGAGGATTTAAAAAAATCCGTTAACTGAGAGAGTCATAATGTTCTTAAATGAACGGAAGGTGATGTCAATGTCAAAAGCAGCTGTGTTGGCCGATTGAGCCTAGTCGCTCTGCTGCGAGGCCAGTGAGAATACCTTCGCCTCCACCTGGTGAGCATAAATGCTTTCATTGCCATAAAAAGGGTAATCTCATTGCAGATTGTCAGGCATTAAAGCGTAGACAGCAACTATCCTCACAACCAAAAGGGGTGAGACTGATTAAAGCTACAGAAAATGGGAGGGCATTTCAACCGAACAATAACCACCCTGATCCCTATTTAAAACCATTCATTCTAGAAGGAGTGGTTTCACTGACTGGGAATCCAAAAGATCAGCAGCCAGTAAAAATACTGAGAGATACAGGGGCCTCTCAGTCCATCATTAGAGAAAACGTCTTACCGTTTTCAGAAGAGTCATTTCTCCAGTCTAGTGTCATTGTCCAGGGAGTAGAACTCTGATTTGTATCTGCCCCTTTGCACACTGTTCACATTCAGTCTTCCTTAGTCAGTGGGATTGTAAAAGTGGCTATTCGTTCTGCATTGCCTATCCCAGGTATTGACTTCATTCTAGGTAATGACCTTGGTGGAGGCAAGGTCATGCCCATTCCTGAAGTGTTAGACATACCCGAGCTGAGTCTGGACTCTGACTCAGCCCAAGACCAGCCTGTCATTTTTCCAGCTTATATAGTTACGAGGGCCCAGACAAAAAAGTATGGTCCTGACTTGGCCGATTCCTTTATGAGGTCAGATCCCTTTGGTGATACAGTCACATTTACCTCTGGATCTAAGGGTCAGGCCAAAGTTCCACCTGCTCACAAAACACAACCAATTCTGAATTGGCCAGTCTCCCAAGAGGAGTTCATTACTGCACAGAAAAATGATGTAACCCTGTCCAAGTGTCATTCTTCTATCCTCAGCCAACAGGATGCCAACAACAGCTTATTCATGTTTTTAAAAAAGTTTTGATGTTGGCGTGTCCTTTGCACATGGGACTCTGTGTTATAAAAATGTCCTGTTTAGAGAGATGCATGAAGAGTGGTGAAAATGACTTTTCTGCTGTGAGAATTGCAACAAATCGATTGAGAAAGCTGGAATTTTAGAATTCTGACTTCTTTCTCAAAATTCTGGAAAAGAAAAATTGTAAGATTCCTGTACTTTATATTTTATTTATTTTTTTCAGTGGTCCTAATCCTCTTCCATAAGGTCTTTATTTAATTAAAGAGGACATGAAACACTACACACATAAAGGCTAATTTACACTATTGAACTCTATGTCTCTCATCTATGTCTCAAAAACTGACATAGATGTAATTCTGTCTGTGAAGCCAAATTTAAGAAATAAGTGCTTAAAGTTAAAATTTTAAAAGCATGTTTAGCGCCATCTTGTGTCAGTACAGAATATGAAATCATGTGGTTGGTTGTTAACCCTTTAAAGCGGATCGGAGCGGGCACGCTCTGTTTTGCGTAACTATTTTTAAATCCCGGTAGCTCTGCAACCACGTAAGCTAGAGCAATAATTTTTTTTTGCATATGAAACTGGAGGAGTTGTACTTACATCTTATGCCATCAGCTTGTCCTAGGTCACGGTTTCCTTTCACATATAGCTTTGCAAAACTGCATAAAAAGCGCTTGCAGCAACAAAAACATAATATTCCAGAAACACGCTTTGCCGATCCGATCAGCTGTTCATAACACTTCCTACGTTGGAATAGACGTCAGCGCGAACTATGGCATGTCCACCATTACCTGCCCGAACCCGGAAGTGACGTCATTTTCGCGGAAATGTAGTTTTTTTTTACTATCATGAGCCTATACTGGTGTTTTTAGAAGTTATCTTTGACTTTATGACTTTCTGTGTCGTTTCTGGGATGCTTAGAACTCATATTGCACTGCTGGAAATAGTTTATTTTGATGCACATGTTGTTTTTTTGCAAATTTGCACTATAATATTTATTTTCGTTTTTCCTGCAGTATATAAAAATTGGTGTATCTGAAAAATAAAACTATGAAGACACTCAAAATAAATTTCCTGTGGTGGGAAACTTGTGCAACTTTTTTGTATTTACAGTTTTGAGGGATAAGCCTCTTAAATTTCTCTAACTAGAAATCTATGTTAAAAAAACAAAAAGATTTTCAATTTTTTTTGTAGTTTATTGCACTTTTGCAATTTATGTAATTATTATGCACTTAATGCATACATATTATTAAAATTTGGGAAATAATGGTTGTATTGATGTATAGCAAGTTGAAATGCTCCCAAAAATGGCACTACAGCATGTGAAAATATAATATAAGCTCTGGCGGACTTGGTTCTATGGTAGGTCTTAAAGGGTTAAGAACCAGATATATTTGTGGTGTGATGTGCACGTAGTGGACTGTTACACTGTGAACTGTCTGTATGTGCTTGGGAAGAGACAGTTTATTTTATTGCATAAAATGGCACTGATCACATCAGCTGATTCAGTACACTTGGCCAGAGAAAGAAAATCAGTTTCTGTTGGTCCGGTGAACCACCTGTCACCTGACACAAACAGGCCCTCCTCCACACTGTTTATTTATAAAGTTCTTCTTTGACTGCAGTTACCCAAACAGTGAACAGCCAAAGAGACAAACAATGAAAGTGGACAGTATTTGTGAATCCACCCAACCGCACAGTTCCACACACATGCACACCGCTCCCACATCTAATCACCATCACCACTACCAAACAAGAAAAAAGGAAATCTACCTCTGATTTGTTTCATATACTGTTGTGGACGATTTGATATTTTGACGTCACTGTATGTGACGTCATCTTCTCCAGCTTCTTTTGTATCTGCATATGTGAACCAAAGTAAACATTAATATAATTTAAAAATGGACCATAGAAGATAAAAATGAAGAAAACAATGCTAAAATCCTTATAAATGTTAACATGTCCACAAAACGGAAACACAAAAGTGTTTGTGTAAAATCAGGAAGTCTGAGTCTCACCTTCAGGTTTTCTGTGAACACATCGTCTCACCAGCAGAACCAGTAACACCAGTAGAACCACAACACAGACTGATCCAACACATGACATCACAGGTATGAGAGAGGAACCAGAGCTAGAGGTGGATGTAGGTGGAGGTGTGGATGTAGGTGGAGGTGTAGTGGTGTGTTTGTCTAAAATAAAGCAAACACAGTCATTAAGTTGTCGTCACATTGTGAATGTTGAAAGCTGCAGAAACACAGACAGGTGAGTGTGTCACCTGTGACAGTGATCCAGCTGGATGGAGACTCTCCATGACCGCTGATGTCACACTTGTAGAGGCCTTCATCAGACCTGGAAACATGCTGGATGGTCATGTGACCTGTAGGCTGCTTCCTGATGAGGGAGCCATCTTTATAGAAAGCAGCTGGGAGGTTGGAGGGAGTGGTCTTTGTTTTACAGAGCAGAGTGACGTCATCTCCCTCCATCACAGGGAGGACAGGACTCTGCAGGATCACTGATCCACCTCAACACAGAGACAAACTACAGCATTTCATCCATTTACACACAGCTTCATCAACACTAACTCCACACACTCAGCTTACCAGTGACTGTCAGGTTAACCATGTTACTGATGGCACCCTCTCTGGACTCACACCAGTAAACTCCACTGTCCCATGGGTACATGTGGCTGATGTTACAGGAAGAACCAGCTTGTTTTCCCCACCCATCTCCACACTGAGTCCTCTGTCGTTTGCTTGTGTTTCTCCTCAGAGTCCATCCAGCATAGCTGTCGTCCCCCTCACAGCTCAGAGACACAACGTTTTCTCTAAAGCTCTGAGAGCTGCTGGGACTCACAGTCAGACGAGCTGTGAGGGTTAAAATGAAAAACTAATGATTTTATTGTGTGATTAGTCCTTGATTTAATCAGCTTTATACATGAGATACATTCTGAAACATGAAGCCAATCAGGTCATATCAGTGAGCATTTATCAGGTTTAAACTGTGACAGAAGGTTACTGACCTTGGTTTGTTGTGCAGCTCAGCAGTGAGATCAGAACTAAAGAGAAATGACACTCAGGTTTATTTGAGGTGAACATAAAGAACAACTCCACACAAACAGCACCTACTATGGAGCCTCTGTATTACGGAATATAATTTGTAATGTTTTGCATTTTGTTTTTATGAACATTTCTCACCACATGCCAACTGTTCTGGAGTAACTTTGTTGGTCACATGTCCAAGGTGAAAGTTTGAGGTTTTTTATCAAACCAGCAGCTCTTAAACTGATCATTAGGATTGTGTGCACTGACTACACTGTGGCATAAGTCACAAAAAAATATACACTACATTTAAATAACCCTGTAAAGTCATGTGGCCAATGTCCAGCTGTGTTATTATAACGAGTGAATGATTTGATCTTTTCACTGCCTGCTGTGTTTCCTCGACTCCTGAGCAAAGATAAAGAGTCAGTTCAGACCTGCAGTTGGTCCTCGTGGTGTTTTGAACTTGAATTCAGCCTGATTTGTTTTTCATGTCTTCTCCTCCATCATCAGTTATCAGGAGAGCAGACAGTCAAAGTACAAAAATTCAAACAAACACAGAGATTCTACTTACAGAGCAGACACAGCACAGATGTTTCCTTCATCGTCCTTCTCACTCATTTGAGCTTTTTTCATTTCTGTCACTGACACCAAGTAAAGCCCGCCCTCTTCCTCTGAGCACCTGCTTTTCTATTGGTTCAAATAAACCGAGTGGTCAGTCCCCATTTGCATGTTGTGGACGTTCCTCTATGGCAGTTCTCAAATCAACGCATTTCCTCACCAACATTAGACATTATTACACACACTGTTATTGTTTCATACTTCACTACTAAATATGTTACTGTGTTGATGCACTTTTCACTTGAATCAGACAACTCATCAAAACAGTTTTTGCTTTTGTCAGTCACATCTCTTGATCACTCATTTTCCTGAAGACAGGAAAATGAGCATTGCATTAATGTTTTCAAACTCCTTTAAAAAAAACTTTCAGATATGTATGACAGAGTAAATACAGTAACCCACAATTTACTTGCAACAAATCTGGTGTCACAGCTGTTAATCTAAATTTGTTGCTCAGTGGCCCTGCTTCACAAAGCCGGGACTGGTGCATGCCCCCAGCGGCTGGCAGCCAGGACCGGATCAGAGCAGCCAGATTCTCAATCCTCTGTGTGCCGCGCTTGATCCAGTCCAAAAGTTTTTCCTGCTGGCAGCGTGAAACCACCGCCCACTCCCGCTGTGTGGTTGCCAGTTCGGCCAACATCTGGGCCAGCACCTTCCCTGGCTGGCCCGGTCCTGAGTCTGCCGTACCCCTGTCCTCGGTTTTGGCACAACAGTAACACATCCATGTATGAACATGCTTTTCAGCATACTTTATTCACAACTTTTCTCACACGGTTGCTGTGGCTGCAGCTTTTTAGCTCAGATTTTAGATTTATGGCCATTCCTTCCAGACTGCTCCATACATAGCAGACAGTGTATGTATGTCCGTCTGTAGCTGTGCCCCAAGTCACGAAGTCATGGGAAGGCGGGTGGGCAGCAGTCAGGAGATGGAGGCTCCCAGTAGTCGTTCTCAAACTGTGGTATGTTGGCTCCCTCTAGTGGGATGCCATAAGAGCCCAAGATTTTTCTTTGAAATTAAGTAACTGTTTAATACATACATACATATATATATACATATATATACATATACATATATACATATATATACATATATACATATATATATAGATATATATATAGATATATAGATATATATATATATGTACGCATACATATATATATATATACGTATATATATATACACACATACATATATATATATATATATATGTATATATACATATATATATATGTGTATGTATGTATATATATATATATATGTAAATGTATATATATATGCACACACATATACATATACATATATATGTATATGTGAAATGCACTTCATACACGTACACACACGCACAGTTCTTTGTCGCCAGATGCCACGTTTATTTCTAGTTTTCGTTTGTTGTGACAGTCCACAGTCTGACAGCTCCGGTCTCAGCTGATTCCCAGCTTCCCCTCCGCTCCTCTCCCGTCTCACTAAAAAAGGGGAAGGAAACCGTCATCAGTCCAAACGCCATCAGCTGTTCTCACCTGCCTCTCCAGCACCGCCCCGTTGAGCTCACTCTGCCACTCCTCCTCTGCAGCCGCGCCCGGACCACACCTCCGCCACACACCCCTACTGCCCGACTGAGGCTGGTGAGCCGTCCGGCCGAACCTACTCTTCCCCCCCCCCCGAGAGCGAGAGAGGAAATCGGCCACAGCCATCTGTGCCCCCGGCCTATGGACCACCTTGAACTTAAAGGGCTGTAAAGCCAGATACCACTGGGTGATCCGGGCTTTGGCATCCTTCA
Source organism: Oreochromis niloticus (assembly GCF_001858045.2). Taxonomy (NCBI): domain Eukaryota; kingdom Metazoa; phylum Chordata; class Actinopteri; order Cichliformes; family Cichlidae; genus Oreochromis; species Oreochromis niloticus. The sequence continues at coordinate 119,519 of NW_020328850.1, read as the reverse complement.
TGCGGTGGAGCCACAGCAGCGGGGCATGGTCCGAGCAGAGGGTGAATGAGCGCCCCAGGTGGTAATAACAAAGGGAGTCGACCGCCCACCGGATAGCCAAGCACTCCTTCTCCACGGTGCTGTACCGGCTTTCACGCTCTGTCAGCTTCCGGCTGATGTAAAGAACGGGACGGTCGGCCCCCCTTACCTGCTGGGACAAAACGGCCCCCAGCCCTCTGTTCGAGGCATCAGTCTGCAGAACAAAAGGGAGGGAAAAGTTAGGAGTGTGAAGCAGCGGCTCTCCACAGAGAGATTTTTTCACCTGCACAAACGCCGCCTGGCACGGCCCCGTCCACTGAACCAGATCTGGAGCACCCTTTTGGGTGAGATCGGTCAAGGGGCTGGTCAGCTGCGCAAACCACGGCACGAAACGGCGGTAGTAACCTGCCAGCCCCAGAAACCGTCTCACCTCCTTTTTAGTCTTGGGGCGCGGGCAGGATGCGATAGCTGCCGTCTTCTCCACCTGTGGGCACACCTGCCCGCCCCCCAAGTGGTACCCCAGATACTGTACCTCCCTCCGTCCAACCGCACACTTCTTCGGGTTGGCCGTGAGCCCCGCCCTCCTCAGGGACTCCAGGACCGTGGCCACCCGCTGCACATGCTCCGCCCAGGTGTCGCTGTGGATGATCACGTCATCCAGGTAGGTGGCAGCATATGCAGCGTGCGGACGCAGCACCCGGTCCATGAGGCGCTGAAAGGTGGCAGGGGCTCCGAACAAGCCGAACGGAAGCGTAACGAATTGGTACAAACCGTACGGAGTGGAGAAGGCCGTTTTCTCCTTGGACTCAGCAGACAAGGGAATCTGCCAGTAGCCCTTGGTTAAATCCAGTGTCGTGAAAAAACGGGCCGTGCCCAACCGATCCAGGAGCTCGTCGACCCGGGGCATGGGATAAGCCTCAAAGCGTGACACCTCATTCACCTTGCGATAGTCGACACAGAACCGTATAGACCCATTCTTCTTCACCACAAGAATGATGGGGCTACACCAGGCGCTGTGCGGCTCTTCTATCACTCCCATTTTCAGCATTTTAGCCAATTCCCTCTGAACAATTTGCCGTTTATGCTCAGGAAGCGTGTAGGGCTGTGAACGCACCATCACGCCAGGCTGCGTTTCGAAATGATGCTCAATGAGAGACGTTCGGCCGGGCAGGGGGGAGAACACAGTCGCAAAACGCTGTTGTAACGCGACAACGTCCGCTCTCTGGGCCTGTGTGAGGTGGTCATCAGAAGGGAGGGAGGAAGGGATGATGGAATTTGGTAACTCCGGCCCCAAGTCATCTCTCTCCTTAACCAGGCTTACCAGAGAAGCGGTTTCAGCCTCTCTCCACGCTTTAAGGAGATTGAGGTGATAAATCTGCGTGGCCCCTCCCCTGTCCGACCGAGCGACCTCATAGTCAACGTCCCCAACTCGCCGTGTGACCACAAAGGGTCCTTGCCACTTGGCGAGCAACTTTGAGCTGGAAGAAGGGAGTAATACAAGCACTTTGTCTCCCGGTGAAAATTGCCTGAGTCTAGCCCCTCTGTCATACAGGCGTTGCTGACGCTGCTGAGCCTGGAGCAAATTCTTGCCAATAAAATCGGGCCGTTATTCGCTCCAGAGTTTTTTCATATCCCATATGCCCCGCCATGGGGTTATAATGAGCCGCCTGGAAAATCATTTCCCGGCGGCCCTGCGGCACCAAAAACTGGGCGTGTCTCCTCCGTGCGAGTGTCACGACTCACTCGATATAACATATCGTTTAATAAAATGAAGCGCGGGTAGGTCCGCACGGCTTCAGGGCGCACCACGTGACCATCAATCTCAATCACCTGGTCAAAGGCTGAGCGTAGGGTATCATCACGAGACTGCTCCAGTGGGAAATCACCCATGGGGGAAATTTCCGGAGCCGGCGGGGCCTCCCATGAAGGACTCGCCGTCTCCCCCTCCCCGGAGTCCGTGTCGGACGACCCCGCGTCACCGCTGAGCGCCACGCAGACACTACACGCTACTAAAGGTCGTGATCGCATCCCCGCATACTGCCCTAACAGATGATCAAACCCCGGCCAATTCGTGCCCAGAATTAGGGGATGCGACTCGCGGGATGGTGGCACCGGACCCATCTCGCTCTCTCCGCTGGCAGCCCCTCCACGAACTGCTCCAGCACCACCTTGTCCACCAGCAGCGTCTCTCCCTCTGATGATCGCGGCTGCAGCCAGCGCACCGCCGCGTCGTGCAGCTTCCGGGCCCAGGAAAACGGCCGATCCTCCGCGGTCAGCCGACAGGCCCGGAACCGCTGGCGATGATCCTCAGGGGTGAGTCCCATCCTGTCCACCACCGCCCGGCTCACGTCCTGGAAGCTGCTCCTCAAGGTCGGCGGCAGACTCAGGGCCGCCGTCTGAGCCTCCCCCGACAGCAGAGGAAGCAAACGCGGAGCCCACTCCACCTGTGGCCACTGGCAGGCCTCCGCCGTGGCACGAAAAGTCTCCAGGAAAACCTGGGGGTCGTCCCCGTCGCCCATCCGGGGCATCGCCACCGACAGCGGGGGGCCTTCGCGGTGCAGCAGCTCCAACCAGCTGCTCCAGAACCTGGGTCTGCCGGTCCGCCTGCTCCTGCAGCTTAGCCAGGTGACCAAGACCGCTGCCTGGTCTTGGCTTATCTTCACCATCTCCGCCAGCATTTGCGCCAGGAACTGCAAAGGCTAGGTGGGCGGCGCAGCATGTGGGTCAGACATCCCCACATAGACAGGGTTTCGGCACCACTTGTGAAATGCACTTCACACACGTACACACACGCACAGTTCTTTGTCGCCAGATGCCACGTTTATTTCTAGTTTTTGTTTGTTGTGACAGTCCACAGTCTGACAGCTCTGGTCTCAGCTGATTCCCAGCTTCCCCTCCGCTCCTCTCCCGTCTCACTAAAAAAGGGGAAGGAAACCGTCATCAGTCCAAACGCCATCAGCTGTTCACACCTGCCTCTCCAGCACCGCCCCGTTGAGCTCACTGTGCCACTCCTCCCCTGCAGCCGCGCCCGGGACCACACATCCGCCACAATATATATATTAAAAATGAAATTAATAAAACATTACATTAATGGGTGCAGCTGTTTGTTTTGCCCACATTTCTAAGCATTGTTATGTAGAGGTCGGGTATCGCTTGTCTGTGTCTTTGTCCACATTGGTAAACATTAGTAGTTATGCAATTTTTTACCTCGGTTTTGTACTGCTTTAGTTTATCTGCTGGTTGTTCTTTCTTGCCAGGCTACATTTTCTGCCAATTTCTCACCATTCAACAACTACTACTTTTGATGGAACTTAAGCTTGTTGCACTTTTTTCAGCTGACTGTTTTACGTGTTCAATATTTCTGCTAATTTATCACAATTCTGCAAAGTTTTTAGGTTTTCAGCAACTTTTATGTCGACTTCAGTTTCTTCACCTGTCTTCAGCAAACAGTTCAGCTTCTTCTGCACACCAGTTTAGCTAGCTCATGCAAGCTGAGCAGGTTCCCTTACAGCAGGTAGCATGGGTTCAACCTCTCTGTGGCCCTTCAGCTTTTTCACCTCTTTTCAGCAGATAGTTCCGCTTCTTCAGCTGTTTTCAGAAGACGATTTCTGCTACACAGCTTTAATGCAATTTTTTGTCCCATTGAAATGAATGGGACCACACTACAAGTGTGGTCGCCAGTTTAGCTTGCCAGGGGTGAGTCGTGTTTTAGCTCACTGAGATGAGCAGGTGTTCTGAGAGCAGGTGTTCTGAGTTCGAATCTTACCCGTGGCAACATTTTTTTTCAACAGACAGTTCAGCTTTTTCACCTTTTTTCAGCCGACAAGTTCAGCTACACGGCATTCACCTAATCTGGACACAGAGCCGCCTGACTGCATTGGGTGGGAGTAAGCATCAAAGGCGTTTGGAAGGGGGGTGAGTTTGTGTCTGTGTCTGTGTCAGTGTACATGCGTATGTGTGCTTGTGTCTCCTGTGTTCAACTTGAAAGAGTGTTCTTTCACAGAGTTAAGCGAAAGTCAACAGTCCTCCAGCTAACACAGGTGGCCTTGAAGGATATGGGCAGAGTGTCAAAATGCAGTCCCGTTATCAGGGAGAATTTTGTTGTTCCAGCCAGCCTCAGCCTTGGGGCCTTCCAGCTGGCACCGGGGGGTAGCTGCATGAATGAAGATGGTGGTTCTTTGGGTTAGTGCGAAAGAACTGCATCCAATTTTGTAGTTGGTCTAATGTCCGTCACTAGTCACCAGCGCCACATTGCCCAACCATCCATTGTGTAAACAGCAGGATGGGTTAACAGTTATTTGGTGGTTAATGCAAGAGTCTGAAAGAGAAAAAAAAAAAAGTGTAGCAGATTCTTATCTGTAGTGAAGTCAATATAGCCACGGAGTTGTTCTGGGGTCACGGTAGAGCTGTCCGTCCACGTAGAGCCGGTCCACAGCAAAGTCCGCTCCTTTCAGCTCCCTGCCGCGACTCTTCACCTTCTCCTTCTTTTTGAGGTGGCTGACTTTGGCCACAGTTGGATGTGGTCACCTCTTAACCCTGATGTGATGGACTCTTTCGAAGGTGATGTTCTTCACGGTGTCCTCCAGCAGCTTCAGGTGGTTTTTAATGAAGATTTTCACCATTGCTTCCACGTAATCTCCAGTAGATTCTGGGATACCAGAAAACAGAAAGTTTTCTCCCATGCTACAGGCTTGCAGATCAATAACAGTCTCTTTTATTTTTTTATTTTCTATGTTAAGGTGGGTCACATTCTCTGTAAGAGACCTGACCAAGTCCCGCAGGGGTTAGGGTTAGGGGAAACGCTCACTGCTGGCATTTTCAGCAGTGAGTGTTTCCACCTGCTGCTGGCTGAATTCCAGGGACTCTCTCAGGGATTTAAATTCCCGGTGTAAAACCTCCACCATTGACAACCTCCCATCAAAACTGGACAATCTCTTATCGATGGACTCCAAGATGTCAGTAAAGTCTTTGCCGGCAGGCGATGTTGTGCTGAGGGGAGTCTTCCTGGCGACATCTTTTTGATGACGGCGTATCAATTTTGGGCTGGGAGGATGCGCCCTGGGCCGCCTTCATTATTATATCCTCAAAGCACTGGTCGATGTAGTCTTGTCCTCCAGGGTGTTGGAGATGATTAAGCAGATGTGGTTAGTTATTTGACAATAGTTATTTGACAATTGATTAATATATTTGGTATACTTGAAGCTTTCTTTCCACCAAGTCTCCAGTGTCTGACATCACCTGCAGCATTCTCAGTCACTTACCTTTCCAACACTTACCTCAGCAGATTTTATAGTACTTCCAACTGTCTTGGCTGGGTGTTTTTCTTCCATCCCATTGGTGGAAAAAAATCATGGACTTTTGATGTTGGAACTCTCCTCCCAAGGAGATGGCAAGCTGTCCCAGACTTGTTAATAGTCATTATTTTCCTGTATAAATCGTTGGTTGTCACAATAAAAAATGTCAGTTAAATATATCATATAGGAGACACACAGTGATATTTGAGAAGTGAAAGGAAGTTTAACAAGGTTAACAAGGTTGCCCAAACTTTTGCATCCCACTGTATATTCAAATAATTAAAAAAAAAGTTTATTTACCTGTTAGTACCACACACCAAATCTGGTCGTTGGTACTTCCTGGCTTGTGTAGCAACTAGGTAAGAAAGTTCAACACTGCCCCAAGCATCCTGGAGCAGGTCTGTTGTGTTTTGTACGTGTTTTGGAGTTTGTACGTGCTTCAGAGTTTTTATGTGTTTTGTAGTTTTTACGTGTTTTGGAGTTTGTACGTGCTTTTGTGTTGTTTCACTTTAAATTAGTTTAAAAGGAAAAAGCTGAAAATTTAAATAGTTAAAAGTTGAAATGTAAATAGTTGGTTTTTGTATTATATGATTTATTTATTACATTTTATGTGGAGTGAATAAATAAAAGTATATTTACGGTGGCCCCTAGAGACAAAGCACATACAAATTCCAAAACACGTACAAACTCCAAAACACGTAAAAACTGCATAGCACGTACAAACTCCATAGAACGTACAACCTCCAAAACACGTAAAAACTCTAAAACAAGTAAAAACTCCAAAATGTAAAAACTTAGAAGCACGTACAAACACTGCTAGGCGCAGTGTTGAGCTTTTGTTACCTAGTGGCTACACAAGCCAGGAAGTACCAACGACTGGATTTGGTGTGTGGTAGTAACAGGTAAATGAACAGTTTTTTTAAAATTATGTGAATATATATGAGTGCTTGTGTATAAATACACAAACAATACACACATGCTTTCAATTGTGTAATTTAAGTGATCTAGGTAGCTCTGTTTTGGAAGTTCAGTTAACGCTAGAAATGTGTTTTGGAGTTTGTACATGCTTTGGAGTTTGTATGTGCTTTGGAATTTGTACGTGCTTTGTCTCTAGGGGCCACCGCATATATTTATATATAAACATATATAAATAAAACCACTTTTCTTTTTACATTAGTAACTCCTTTTGTGCATAATTTTATATTATTGTTGATAATAAATTAATTAACGCAACAAAACAACCCAAAGAGCCGGTTCGGAGCCGAAAGCGCCGGCTCTTTTTAGTGAGCCTAGCCGAAAGAGCCGGTTCCCTAAAAAGAGCCGGAAATCCCATCACTAATTCGAATGCATGCCCTAAATTGATAGAATGTAGGAGACTCTCGCCCACACTTGTCTGCAGAGGTTGCTAACAGGAAACCATCTCTTAGTGGAAATTTACTGGAATGCTGTTGTTTAGACTAGAATGATACAGCTTGTAATAAAACTGTTAAGTGCACACCGCCTTTTCGAGATCCACGGCAGAGTGTCATGCAGGACGCATCTCCCTTCTAAAAGTGATTTTGTGAGAGAATGAAAGTGTAAAATGGTCTACTGAGGAGTGTGTTGTCTTCCATCAGATGCCTATGAGAAATCAAAAGAACTCGGTGAAGTGTTGAAACACAACATTACCTACAAACAAGCAAGATTTCTGGCTCTCACAGATCTCTAACTTCTTCTGTAAGAGGCTCTTCTGTCCTCCACTCGTTAACTGTATTAATGGCACCTGTTTGAACTCGTTATCAGTATAAAGGACACCGGTCCACAACCTCAAACAGTCACACTCCAAACTCCACTATGGCAAAGACCGAAGAGCTGTCAAAAGACACCAGAAAAAAAAAAGTGTAGACCTGCAGCAGGCTGACAAGAAAAAACAACACAAAACACTGCAAACCACAAAACAACAAAATATAAATTAAAATATGCGAAACAAAAACAAGATGCACGTTCTCTGTCATGTAGTCCTGGGGTGATTTTTTTGGGAGAGTGTTTTCCTGCTTGGAATTGCATACGTAGGATTCAGTGCATGAATAAACTTTCTGAATCTTTCAACATCAACAACTGAAAACAGTTGGAAATCAAGTGCAATCATTTTTGGTCTTTATCAATTGAGTTCTGTCTTGCTGGGGTCACAGATTCTGCAAAAACTGTCTCATAGAGCTCTGGGTTGGTTTAGGTGGTTGTGGTGGTATACTGCATGGTGCTGTAGATGCAGCAGCAACAGTTGCAGTAGACACACTGGCACCTTCATTAATATCACACTCAACTGACTGCGTTTTATCTTCCCATTGCACTGATGGGTGCCCAGTTCTCATGTGCCTGTGCAGGTTGTTTGTGGAGCCGGCTCTGTATGATATCCTTTTCTTCCAGACTCTAAACTCTGCCATTGTATTGTCAATAAAATTAAAATGGTTCCAAATGCCCCTCCCACCTCTGCTCAGCACAAACACAACGCTCACGTGTGATGTGAAGCGAAAAAAAGTGAGAGAGGGTGATAGAAAGAAAAACAAAAAACAAACACACAGCTCCCAATGAGGAGCCGGCCCCCGTCGTTTACGTCTAAGAGCCGTTTCATTCGCAACCAACACATCACTAGTTACACAGCGAGAGCCTCAAATTAGAAGTAGGGGAGACTGGGGACAGTTGTAACACTTCCAATTTTTCCAATCGGGGCTAAGTTTTAAATCACGTGATTCATTCTGTACACACTTAATTCAATTCTTCTATCATGTGAATAATCAGCACCCTTTGACAAACGCAGACAATTTAAGAAGAAAAAAAGTAATTCGTAAGCCAAAATGTGTTTTTTGTTTTTGTTTTTTCTTACTTTATTTCATTTTCTAATAGCATTACAAAGGATAGGAAAGCAAAAGATAAGGTAGGGGAAAATTAGAAATTTGTAATGGTGGCAATTTCAAATATAGTAGTGATGTGTCAGTCGCGAACGAAACGGCTCTTAGAGCCGGATCTTTGAAGTGAACAACGCGAGCCGTGGTTTTTTTTGTTTTTTTTTTCCTTTCTCTCACCCTCTCTCTCGCACTTTTTTTTCCGCTTCACTCTGCATGCAAGCCTTGTGCTTGCACTGAGCAGAGGGGGGAGTATGAGGTGCCGTAAAGGACATGATTACTGAAACGCTCTCACACACACTACTGAAATTTTAGCTCTCACACACAATAGTGAAACGCTCTCACACACAATAGTGAAACGCTCTCACACACACTACTGAAATTTTAGCTCTCACTCACACTACTGAAACGCTCTCACACACACTACTGAAACGCTCTCACACACACTACTGAAACGCTCTCACACACACAACTGAAATTTTACCTCTCACACACACTACTGAAACGCTCTCACACACACTACTGAAATGCTCTCACGCACACTACTGAAAAACCAAGGCATTTCAGTTGAACAGGAAGACGTTTCAGTTGAACAGGAAGGCATTTCAGTTGAACAGGAAGGCATTTCAGTTAAACAGGAAGGTATTTCAGTTAAACAGGAAGGCATTTCAGTTGAACAGGAAGTTGTTTCTTGACAAGGAAACTGAAGGAAAAAGTGGTCGATTTCAAACAAACCACTACGCAGATGTCTACTCAGCAACCTGCTAGTAGCCTAAGTGAAGCAGCTGCATTACTTAACAATATATAAGCCTCAGCATAAGTCAAAATTTAGAATAGCAGACGGGTATTATCCAGGTAAATTTTTTTGGCATATGTGCTTTTTGTCTTTTTTAGCAAAGAAAAAAATATCTTAAAATCATTAATAAAACCAGGGGAGAGAAGGCATAGCGTTCCTCCATTTAGCACAATGGATATGATATTTACTCAAAAGTATGATGATGTTAATAATGTCTGAGACACCCAATGCTAGATGATCCATATAAAAAAAAATTACGATGTAATTCAAATAGTGGCACATCATTAATATTTAGGGAAATCCAATTTTTTAAGTTGCACCAAATGCATTGTGTGATAGGGCATAGAAAAAAAAGATGTTCTAGGGTTTCATTTCCATCAGTACAAAAAGAACACTGATCCACCTCAAAACCAAATCTCTTTTTTTAGTAATTCTGCCACAGGATTAATTTTGTTTATTACTTTAAGTGTGTTTCTTTAGCTTTAGGTAGAATAGACTATTGTAGATGTCTTTCTGAAAGTGCTGTAACTAAGTTTAAGAATATAATCCACCCACTGTTATCATCTTCAATGCCCTGTACCAACATAGAGCAGAGCAGCTATCTGAACGCTACTCCAACAGAGGTCGATTATCTTGTTAATAATTTTACCTCCTCACTACGTACGACTCTGGATACTGTAGCTCCTGTGAAAACTAAAGCCTCAAATCCGAAGTACCTGACTCCGTGGTATAATTCTCAAACACGTAGCCTAAAGCAGATAACTCGTAAGCTGGAGAGGAAATGGCGTGTCACAAATTTAGAGGATCATCATTTAGCCTGGAGAAATAGTTTGCTGCTTTATAAGAAAGCCCTCCGCAAAGCCAGAACATCTTACTATTCATCACTGATTGAAGAAAATAAGAACAACCCCAGGTTTCTCTTCAGCACTGTAGCCAGGCTGACAAAAAGTCAGAGCTCTACTGAGCCAACAATCCCTTTAACGTTAACTAGTAATGACTTCATGAACTTCTTCACAAATAAAATTCTTATCATTAGAGAAAAAATTACCAATAATCATCCCACAGATGTAATATTATCTACAGCTACTTTTAGTACCATTGATGTTAAGTTAGACTCTTTTTCTCCAATTGATCTTTCTGAGTTAACTTCAATAATTAATTCCTCCAAACCATCAACGTGTCTTTTAGACCCCATTCCTACAAAACTGCTCAAAGAAGTCCTGCCATTAATTAATTCTTCGATCTTAAATATGATCAACCTATCTCTAATAATCGGCTATGTACCACAGGCCTTCAAGGTGGCTGTAGTTAAACCTTTACTTAAAAAGCCATCTCTAGACCCAGCTGTCTTAGCTAATTATAGGCCAATCTCCAACCTTCCTTTCATATCAAAAATCCTTGAAAGAGTAGTTGTCAAACAGTTAACAGATCATCTGCAGAGGAATGGCTTATTTGAAGCGTTTCAGTCAGGTTTCAGAGCTCATCACAGCACAGAAACAGCTTTAGTGAAGGTTACAAATGATCTTCTTATGGCCTCTGACAGTGGACTCATCTCTGTGCTTGTCCTGCTAGACCTCAGTGCTGCGTTTGATACTGTTGACCATAATATCCTATTAGAGCGATTAGAACATGCTGTAGGTATTACAGGTACTGCACTGCAGTGGTTTGTATCATATCTATCTAATAGACTCCAATTTGTTCAAGTAAATGGAGAGTCCTCTTCACACACTAAGGTTAAATATGGTGTTCCACAGGGTTCAGTGCTAGGACCAATTCTATTTACATTATACATGCTTCCCCTAGGCAGCATCATTAGAAGACATAGCATAAATTTTCACTGCTATGCAGATGACACGCAGCTCTATCTATCCATGAAGCCAGGTAACACACACCAATTAGTTAAACTGCAGGAATGTCTTAAAGACATAAAGACCTGGATGGCCGCCAACTTTCTGCTTCTTAATTCAGATAAAACTGAGGTTATTGTACTCGGCCCTGAAAATCTTAGAAATATGGTATCTAAGCAGATTCTTACTCTGGATGGCATTACCTCGGCCTCCAGTAACACTGTGAGGAACCTTGGAGTCATTTTTGACCAGGACATGTCCTTCAACGCACATATTAAACAAATATGTAAGACTGCTTTCTTCCATTTGCGCAACATCTCTAAAATTAGAAATATCCTGTCTCAGAGTGATGCTGAAAAACTAGTTCATGCATTTATTACTTCCAGGCTGGACTACTGTAATTCTTTATTATCAGGATGTCCTAAAAACTCACTGAAAAGCCTTCAGCTGATCCAAAATGCTGCAGCAAGGGTACTGACAGGGACTAGAAAGAGAGAGCATATTTCTCCTGTTTTGGCTTCCCTTCATTGGCTTCCTCTTAAATCCAGAATTGAATTCAAAATCTTGCTCCTCACATACAAAGTCTTAAATAATCAGGCCCCATCTTATCTTAATGACCTTGTAGTACCATATCACCCCATTAGAGCACTTCGCTCTCGCTCTGCAGGCTTACTTGTTGTTCCTAGAGTATTTAAAAGTAGAATGGGAGGCAGAGCCTTCAGTTTTCAGGCCCCTCTTCTGTGGAACCAGCTTCCAGTTTGGATTCGGGAGACAGACACTATCTCTACTTTCAAGATTAGGCTTAAAACTTTCCTTTTTGCTAAAGCATATAGTTAGGGCTGGACCAGGTGACCCTGAATCCTCCCTTAGTTATGCTGCTATAGACGTAGGCTGCCGGGGATTCCCATGATGCATTGAGTTTTTCCCTTCCACTCACCTTTCTCACTCACTATGTGTTAATAGACCTCTCTGCATCGAATCATATCTGTTATTAATCTCTGTCTCTCTTCCACAGCATGTCTTTATCCTGTTTTTCTTCTTTCACCCCAACCGGTCGCAGCAGATGGCCGCCCCTCCCTGAGCCTGGTTCTGCCGGAGGTTTCTTCCTGTTAAAAGGGAGTTTTTCCTTCCCACTGTCGCCAAAGTGCTTGCTCATAGGGGGTCATATGATTGTTGGGTTTTTCTCTGTATTTATTATTGTGCTATCTACTGTACAATATAAAGCGCCTTGAGGCGACTTTTGTTGTGATTTGGCGCTATATAAATAAAATTGAATTGAATTGAAAAAAAAACTATTTCATAATTTTTTAGTATGCTTTATCCAGTGCATATGAAATAACTAAATTAGAACCATGTAATGTAACCATTCTGTTGTAACTATGAAATATTTTGTCTTTGAAGAAACTACTAATAAATCTATTATTGTATTTTTATCAAACAGCTGACATTGCCCTAGCAATAAATTTGGGAGCACTGATGAGAAATTCTTGTATATCATAAAATTTTTAATCAAATGAAGCAGAGGCAGTGGGACCAGTTCACAAAATTTGTTATATTCTCTTTGAGAACAGTTTAGACAATATTTTTCTGAAAAGTCTGTGTAACTTAGAATCACACAGTTATCATCCAACAAATCTGTTATGAATATAATCTTTTTGTTTAAACCAGTCGCTCTTGAAAATTGATTTTTGATTAAGTGTTATTATCCTATGATTCCATAAGGTTTAAATATGGGGAGAAGTTGTGGGTATATCTCATTATCTCAGATTTTAACCATTTAATTTTAAGGGTACCAACCATAAATTCTAATTCTGGAGTTTTGATACCACCTTTATTCTATTCCTTCACAAGCTGAGATGTTTCAATGTAATGGGTTTTATTCCTCCACAAAAATTCGAAAATAACTGTGTTAGCCTTATTAATGTTTTTAGAGGAGATATATAGAGAGTGACAAGGATAAATCAATTTGGAGATGCCTTCAGCTTTAGATAGGATGTTTCTGCCAAAAATAGCGAGGTCTCTGGTTAACCAGTGGCTAAGTGATTTCTTCATCTCCATGATACAGTTAGAAATATTAGTGTCTTCTCTGCTAATTGGGTTTTTTAGATTTGGGTTCTTTATATTTAACTTTAGGTTCAACTCTAACCAAAGTTATTGAGGAGTCAGAGCTTGTATGAATTGGGAGAAGTTCACATTTTTTGATACTGAGAGATAAACGAGAAGCTTTAGAGAAAATTTAGTTTTCTCTACCACGTATTTATCTTTAAAAAAATAGATGTATCATCTGCGAATTGACTTATTTTGAAGTCTTTATTAAAAATTGATATTCCTTGTATGTCATTAGAATTTGTGATTAATAGTGTTAACAACTGAGTTGCCAATATAAAAAGCTTAGGGGAAACAGGACATACTTGCCGAATTCCCTGGGTCACAAGAGTTGAGGCTTGAGTTTGAAATTTATTGTTTTCAGGGTATTTATCGTTTTTTTTATTTTTATATCGTTTATATTGTTAACTCGGTTTCCCTGGGTCTTTTCCCGTGTGTTATGAATAAATCTTCTTTTTTTGGAAGCGGTACTGGTTTTATTTTATTGTAATGGTCAATGGTAACTTTATTGTCCCTAACGGGAAATTGATTTGCAGTATGTCCGTACAAACAAACAAACAGACAACCAACACATCACATACACACACCAAAATAATATAATATAATATAATATAAGCCTGAGAAAACAACCTAGATTTTACATCAACAAAGTGCAATATGCAATGGCAACAACACTTATGGTTTAGTGTTATTAACTATGATAATAGCACTAGGTACAAAAGACAATCTATGTCTCTTTGTCTTCACTGCAGGCACTTTATAACAACGACCTGATGGAAGCAGTTGAAAATCATTAAAGAGAGGATGATCTGAACACAACAGGACAGAGGTTGCCTTCCTCAGCACCTGCCTGTTATAAAAGTCCACAAGCTGGACCTGAGACCTCCCTGAAATCTTACCAGCCACTTTAACCAGGTTGTTAAGTCTGGTCTTATTATTCAGGGACATATTACCATACCAAGCAATGATACAGAAAGTTAAAACAGATTCAATAAAACTTTTATAAAAAAGAGTCATCACTTCAGATGAAACATTAAAACCTCTCACCCTCCTCAAAAAGTACAGTCTTTGTTGAACCTTTTTCACTGTAGCAGCAAGATGTGACTCAAAGGACAGAGCCTTATCAAGAACCCCCAAATACTTATAACTGTCCATCAGTTCAATGGCTGCACCATTTACCACTGTTAGCGCAGGATTGGGGGATGTCTTCCTGAAGTCAATAACCATGTCCTTGGTTTTCAAGGTGTTGATCATTAAGAAGGACTGATCACACCACGAAACAAACTCATCCACAACAGGCCCATGGGAATCCTCTTCACCCTTGGATAAATACTGCATTGTATTTATCCAAGACAACTTAAAGGCCGGTCCGTGAAATTATTGTCGGCCATAAATGGTATGTGGCGCAAAAAAGGTTGGGGACTGCTGTACTAGCAGGTTGCTGAGTAGACATCCTTGCAGTGTCTTGCAAAATAACACTTTTTCCATCAGTTTCCTTGTCAGGAAACAACTTTCTGTTCAGCAGAAATGCCTCTGGTTTCAGTGGAGTGCGTGAGTGAGAGCTAAAATTTCAGTAGTGTGTGTGAGAGCATTTCAGTAATGTGTGTGAGAGTGTTTCAGTAGTGTGTGTGAGAGGTAAAATTTCAGTAGTGTGTGTGAGAGTGTTTCAGTAGTGTGTGTGAGCGTTTCAGTAGTGTGTGTGAGAGCGTTTCAGTAGTGTGTGTGAGAGCGTTTCACTAGTGTGTGTGAGAGGTAAAATTTCAGTAGTGTGTGTGAGAGTGTTTCAGTAGTGTGTGTGAGAGCGTTTCACTAGTGTGTGTGAGAGCGTTTCAGTAGTGTGTGTGAGAGGTAAAATTTCAGTAGTGTGTGTGAGAGCGTTTCAGTAGTGTGTGTGAGAGGTAAAATTTCAGTAGTGTGTGTGAGAGGTAAAATTTCAGTAGTGTGTGTGAGAGCGTTTCAGTAGTATCACATTAGTAAGGTATAGTAATCATCCACAACTATTTTCAGTTGCAGATGATAAAGGATTCAGAAAGTTTATTCATGCAGGCCCATATGACAGAGAATGTGCATCTACTTTTTGTTTTCATATTTTAATTTATATTTAATTGTGTTGTGGTTTGCAGTGTTTTGTGTTGTTTCACTTTAAATTTGTTTAAAAGGAAAAAGCTGAAAATTTAAAAAGTTGAAATGTAAATAGTTGTTTTTGTATTATATGATTTATTTATTACATTTTATGTGGCGTGAATAAATAAAAGTATATTTACGGTGGCTGCTAGAGACAAAGCACGTACAAACCTCGAAGCACGCACAAACAATACACATATGCTTTCAATTGTGTTATTTAAGTGATCTAGGCAGCTCTGTTTTGGTAGTTCAGTTAACGCTAGAAATGTGTTTTGGACTTTGAACGTGCTTTGTCTCTAGGGGCCACCGTATATTAGTGATGTTCGATTCGTGAACGAATCGTTCAATACTCGAGAATCACTTTACTGACTCGTGAATCATGATTCACAAGCGCAACTGACTCACTGACTCATCATTGTTGCTGTTAGCAAACTAATTCCATTAGTAGAAATATATCTAGCTTATAATTAAAATTGTGGGGAAAAAAATAACAGCCAGTTTCCTAACAAAAACATTTCTGCTCTGAACTGGAAGAAAAAACCCTGAGAAGAAGCTCACATCAAGACAATAGCTCCTCGGTTCACAGTAGCATCGTTCAGCTAGCATGCTAACAGCACATTTGAGTTACTCACCCCCAGTGGCGTGTCTAGAAAATTTTTGTTGGGGGGGCCAGGTAGGGGCACAGATTTGGAGAAGGGTGGCAGATGTAATTGGCAGATGTTAATGTTAAAAAAAAAATTCTACCAACCGTTAACCATAATTCAATAACCCTATAAACCTAATAACTGAATTAGCTTTGAACTCTTATTAGAATGAGGTTTTAACCACTATGGTGCAAAGTTTTTAGATACTGCGTTGATGAAGTACAAGAGATACAATCAGTGCTTTGTCAGTGTTTACTCAGCATTCAAGGACAGCAATATTTGCATAGTTTTTTTACTGACATATAGTGCACATATGTTGTAGGCAAAAACATTTTTGAATATTAAAAT
Source organism: Oreochromis niloticus (assembly GCF_001858045.2). Taxonomy (NCBI): domain Eukaryota; kingdom Metazoa; phylum Chordata; class Actinopteri; order Cichliformes; family Cichlidae; genus Oreochromis; species Oreochromis niloticus. The sequence continues at coordinate 103,460 of NW_020328850.1, read as the reverse complement.
ACGAACATTTTTAACATACAATTGGCAAATTAGCCAATGCAAAACTTTATCTGCCTATTAAAAAAAGATAATCTTCTTACAAACTGGTGTTTGATTTTGAAACAGGAAAAAAGTGGGGAAACAACTGAAAAGACTAACATTTGAATGAAACCTGAAAGCAAGTAAATACTTTCTATGCTGCCTTATGATAAACTTTGGTAATATTGATGTATAAAGAACAACACTGGCTGATGATGAAATACAGTCAGCTGGCATGGTGACACTGCCAGTATTAACCTGCAGGGCTGGACTGGGACAAAAAATTGGGCATTTTGACCAGAGACCGGCCCACCAGGTATTAAAGCCATAAAGCCTTTGAATGAAAACAAACGCTGTTGTGACAGTGATATACACGGTCTTTTTATGATTGATTTCTATACATTTTACGTCAGATAAAAACTTTGTTCGCAAGATTCAGATAATTATTTAATAAAAGCTAGACATTTTAAATGAGAATAAGTAAGAAAAGTATTTCTTTGTGCCCCCCTTTCCCTGTTAATGCTCTACCTGGCCCCCTGGCAAAACTTTGCTAGATCCGCCCCTGCACAGTTACCAGCTGTCAGCTACGTAGAAAAGGATCCTGGTGTTATTTGTCTCTCAGAAACAGTTCATAACTTCCCTTCAACTCATTCATGTCACCTAAAAGGTAAACCTGTTTCTCCATCACCTGTTCAGCTCTGATGATTCAGTAAGGACATCTCCTGGTTTCATCTTCATGTTTCCCTCTCACCACATATCCAAACCGACATCATGACCAGCAGCTTTACAGCTGTGGCTCCAGCAAACATCAGCTGATACTAGAAATTATTATTAAATAAATTCTAACAACAGCTGATCAAGCTTAAACGTGCTGCTGTTGTTTCCGCTGGTTTCCTCTTTCTGGCGCAAAGTGAGCGATAAACAAACAACAGAAAAGCCGATCAGCTGATCATTGATCAGTTTCATGATTGAAGTAGCAACAGGAGAGGGAGGGGAGAGAATGAGAGAAGAAGAGGCAGCTGTGCAGCGTAACGACAGAATAACTCCAGCTGTGTCTTTTTTTCATTATATCTAAAGTCCGGGACAAACTGCGTCTCTTCTCAGCTCAATACCAAACGTGTAATAATTTCTCTGAATGAGGGAGCATTCCATTTTTTAAGGAGCCTTGGCAACTCTACTAACTAAACTTATGAATAAAATAAAGTTCACTATCAGTAACATCATAGCACCCACCCAGCTGTATAGAAACTCCGTCATGCTAGCTACGAGTACGAGTTATTGTAACTGACTGTAAAAAGTCAGCACAACGAAAATAAACTCCACCTAAAATTGGTTTATATCTGACCCAGATAGACTGCAGGTCATAACTTCTTACCTGAAGTTCAGTTCACCTGACGCTCGGACCGGTGGCCGCCTCGGGTCTTTCCTCCTGCCTCCCCTTCCATCATCCACCTGCTGGCCTCTGTGGAAGCTCCGCCATAGCGACCACCAAACAACTGAGTTATTTTTACACATCGGCCAGCATCTGGCCAATCCACCACCTCTCATTGTTCATGCCGTTACAAAAAAAATAAATAAATAAGTCATCCGCCCACCGGGCAAATGCCTGGTATGCTCGATGGCCAGTCCAGCAATGTTAAAAAAAAAAACTGTTTTCTGCGGTGCCGTGTTTCGTGCTTGGCTCTCCTACCTTTGCTAACATGATGCTCATAGCGCAGAAGCCGATGCTGCATTCACTTACACTCGGATATCTGACCTTCACTGTGAAAACATAATCGTACATTTGATATTTCATTGAATTTTATTGATTTAGCTTCGGGGTGGCACCTGGGGTGGCCAGTCTGGTTGGGGGGGTGGCCTGTGCCCCCCCCAGGCCACCCCACTGGACACGCCACAGCTCACCACCTCCCTTGCTGTGCTGAATCATAGCATAAGCGAATCACTCAGGACTCACTAACCCCCTCCCTCCTGGCTCACAGCTCAAACGAGTTGAATGAATCACTGACTCGCTCACCCCCTCCCTTGCTGTGCTGAATCATAGCGTAAGGCGAATCACTCACTCACTCACCCCTCCCTCCTGGCTCACAGCTCAAACGAGTTGAACAAATCACTCCCCGTTTCTCAATATGTGTACTTGTGCGTACTTGCGTTCTCGTGATACGTCATCAGTCGGAGACCAAGTACTGTTCCAATTCGAAGTACGCATCAAGCCGAGAACGCGAAAAAGTCCCGGATGTGTTCTCGCTCCGCCCGTTTTATCGAGCATGCATCGGTGGTGACTTGTGTGGACTTGGTACAGCTAAATATCCCAGAATGCATTTCGTCCAAAACTCAACAGCGGACTCCTGGCACATCGTTTTCAACCCCCCCCCCCCGCTCGCGGTCTTCTCACTACTCAGGTTAAACAAACCCCAGCAGCTGTCTATAGTATTGTGTGTCCACTAAAATAAAAAAAAAAGCGTTCTAACATCTCACCTGCTTGTTTTTATTAAGGTATGTACACGTATGTACATGTACACTATTTTTATTATTAGAGGTTTCACTACTGAGGTTAAAAATGATATATAAGTCACTTAGATCACTTCTAAATGTTAATGTTTGGTTTATTTCAGTGTTTTATTTGTTCCTGAGTAAACCGGTTTGGCTGTGATTAAAGTTAAGCTTCATAACATGTTACTCACAGTTAAATTAAGAGGGAACGGCAGTAAAAACTCCGGACCTGTGACATCATCACGTACGCTGGTGTTCCAATTGTACAAATCGCGAGTCCATGCTTGCGTTCTCGGCGAGTACGCGAGTACGTACTCGCGTACTTGAGAATTGAGAAACGGCAAGTGATTCACTCGCCCCCTCCCTTCCTGTTACGAACCACTCACTCACTCACCCCCTCCCTCCTGGCTCACAGCTCAAACGAGTTGAATGAATCACTGACTCACTCACCCCCTCCCTTCCTGTTATGAATCACTCACTCACTCACCCCCTCCCTCCTGGCTCACAGCTTGTTCTTCTTGGTTGGCAACCAATGTTAAGGTGCTTTACCGCCCCCTGGCTCACAGCTCAGTGGACATTTAGATGAGAAAATATATATTTGACACATTTAAGGAAAATACCAATAAAATAAAATAAAAATAAATAAATGTTCCCTTTAGAATTTTTTTGCTCTTTTTTGCTCTAAAAAAAATAGTTGTTTTCTTTTACAATCATTCATCTTAGCAGTAGGATTTATATTAAAAGAGAAACAAATTCAGTTTGAGTGAAAATATACATTTTTGCACTCTCTGGTCAACTGACTCAAATGACTCAAGAAACCCGATTCACTTTGGTGAGTGACTCATTAAAACTCGATTCAGTAAAAAGAAAAGAATTTACCATCACTACCGTATATATTTATATATTATCTATACCATGTTTTTTGTTGTTTTTTTACATTAGTAATTCCTTTTGTGCATAATTTTATATTGTTGTTAATAATAAATTAATTAAAGCAATAAAACAACCTGAAGAGCCAGTTGGGAGCCGAAAGAGACAGTTGTTTTTAGTGAGCCGAGCCGAAAGAGCCAGTTCTCTAAAAAGAGACGGAAATCCCATCACTAAAATATAGTATATCAGAAATACTGATATACGGACGTCAAGCTATATACCAGTTTTTGAATTGTGTCGATGGGCCACATAAAACCAGAGTTATGATAAAAAATACACACAATGTTTTTTTCTGAACAAAACAGTGGTGTTTACAGCGGGAAGAACGGTAAAAATGGTGTTTTCTATGGACAGTGCTAGCAAACACTTTCCGTTTGCGAGTGAAAAAAGAAAAAGAAAAGACACCCTTTCCCTATTGGTGTTAGAGTTTACCATGTCAACCAATCAAAAAAATGATATGGCAACTGTTAGATTTGTATTATTGATTGTCATTTATGCTTAGAAATATCTACTCATATATGCTTAGAGTTGTATAATCAATGATATGTTGGTAGAGGTTTGATCCTTAATAGTCTGCAAAGACTTTGTGTGCATTCCAGAGTGCTCTGGCATTCACACCCACATCCTGGGAGCATGGGAGAGGTCGTACCTTCTCTTATTGTTTTGTGGTCAGATAAACGTATCTATATCTGTTTTAGTCTAAGTGCCTCTTGTTTAGATGAACTGCTGGACTTCCAGGCCAGCAGGTTTAGGGAAGTCGTTTATGGTCACCAAGCTGCTCCCTCATCAGACTGTGATGAAAACCCACAGACCTACTTGGGCTTTAACCCAGAACATGTGCAACCCTTACCAAAAGCTGGACCTAGAAAAAAACTCTTTAATGGGAAGGAAAAGAAAACAAACAGCAATACTCACTGATACACCAGTTAAGATGGCACTTGAAGCAGACCAGAGAAAGAGGAAAAAAGTCTCCCAAAGACGAGGCTGTGCCCAAAACAAGGCAAATCCACTCCCATAAGCCCAAAACAATCCAAGCTTTCAGCATCACGAAACAAAAATCTGAAAATGAAAAACACTGAACAGGATAACACAGACTCCTCAGGCGCTGATGAGAATTTCACTCGTTCTACTCAATAACTAATGTGTTCTGATAGTAGTCTATCATTTCTGTTACCCCCGAGTCTCCAGATTTGATCCTTGTAAGACCTCCAGGCTCTCTCCAGTTGATGGGTATGGGCACCTGTACGAGGGTCAACATACCACCTGCTGTGGTTAACAGTATGGTGTTCATACCCTAAATTTGGGAGTACACGATAGGCCCGGCATTCATCACTTATCACTGAAGAACCAATCCGGACATGAAGGGTAATCACAGGAACAAGATGTCTTCGAGATCTTTTCTCCACAAGTCACAAGATAGGCCTTGTTTTCCCTCAATCCTCTATGCCCAGCATTCCAACAACCCACTTTCTTCTTTTCCATCCCCCAGCCATTCTTCCTCTCCCATACTGATGCAGAAACAAAAAAATGAATAAAAATGACTAAAAGATACTATGAAAGGTTGATAAATATATAGATGTAATATAAAATTACAGTCACAAAAACGTACCTTTCGTTTGTGACGAAAGTGACTCTCATCGATCACAACAAACTCCCTTCGGCCACCAATCTGCTGACCTGTACGACGTCTCAATCTTTGAACTGCAGCGACACATACCCTCCTTATTTTTTTGGACTTTTTACTAAGTAGTGTTGTACTGCCTGCAATGGTGTCGTCTATCATGTCGATTTGACATAATCGCAGACCCTGAGAAAATCTTCAGAGAATAAAAAAATATCCTTACAAAGAGTAATTGAAATCTATTTAGTTATTTTTTTCTGTAGTGTTTAAGCTCACCTGTAGATAAATTGCATCCAGCGTTGAAGTGAGACTTTAGAATGGCTGAAAAGTGAGTTGTGTCTGACGGAGGTTTGTTTGACGTATTCCACCATGTGCTGCTCCACGACAGATCCTATTTTCAAAATAGTAACATGAAATTTGTATGTTTAATTATATGCAATAAGTATTTGTTTAAACTAAACTTAATGTGCACTTGCAGACAAATTTTGTCATTCCTTGTTTTGTTATAACTTTATCCTTCAATTTACCATTGTGTCTTTTTATCAAATAAGGAAATAAGAAAATATTTGATATGTTAGATAATAAGAAAATAGGAAATATAAAAATAATAAGAAAAATGTGATGAACGGGACTCTGTGTAGTTGTAATGTTAATGACAAGTCTTTAAGGTGATAATCTAACTGACTTCACTTGCTTTAATTTGTCAGACAATTACATGTTATGTTAATTGACTGTAGTATACTTAAAATAGGCTACTAATTTTTCTTTTTTTTTATGACAGAAGTATGTATGTACATACTTAGTGCCCCGTTACTGCTGCTTTTATCCCCCTTGTCCAAGGTGCTCCATGTACCTCTGCACGGACAGAGGAGCGAGGACACGCACTAACATGACAGGAGGTTAAGGTCAGGTTTAGAAGGGATGGAACATGTTAAAGAGGTTCCCTGTTAGCACGTTTTAAGGAGAATTTTGGTGTGAAAACAAATACTAATAATAATAAATTTTACACGAAGTGTGTCACTTTGTATGGAGTTGAGTCTAAAAACATAATATGAAAATTAAAATAGATATCTTACCTAACATATTGGTCTCCGTTGTTCACCCTTTTCTTTGGTTCCATTTTCTGCTGGCAGACTTTGCATTTTATTTTTCTTTTAAGTAGCTTTTTCTTTTGAAGATATTTTATAAGCTTCAGTGGGCCTCTTTTTGACATCTGCTCGTTAATTAGTTTTTTCAGTCGCGTGAGATTTCCCATTTTTTAGCCAGGTTGTTGTTAAGCCAACAGAGGAAGCCGCGCTTTTGCTACTTCCTGCTTCCTACATGACCAATAGGAGACCGTGATGCTGTGCCCTCTCACCTCTAGGTCATAATCAAGCTGGAGTAATGGCTTCCTCTATGACAGGGGTAGGCAACCTTTCTGTTGGCGAGTGCCATTTAAAATTTCCTCAGAAGTCAGTGTGCCATATGATTGCATTAGCAATAAATTTAATAACGCTGTATATGAACAGTAACACAATATATAGAACCACTTTATAGAATTATATTTGTTTGCAGATGTTGGCAGCTATCAGCGAATAGTTATCAGCTATTTTGAAACAAAAAAAGACACTTTTTATTCATAACAAGAACTCCATAACAGCAAATGGACTGTACAACAGAAAATGCAAATGCTATTTATGGTGTCCTCACAACAATGATAAGAAAAATAAACTAAGCCAATATGGCATGTCTGTTAATACAGAGACACACATGTTAATGTGATCTCTGGTCTCCCACTCAGAGACACAGGTCTCCGAGTGTCCAGCATTCAGACGGCTACCTGAGGACACTTCATGTGAGAGAAAATCTGCTCACACAGATATGTAGAGTCAAATACTGTCAATAAGGCCTCTGCAATGTTCTGAAGACAGTTAAACTTGTCAGGTAGTGATGTCCAGCAGGTGAAAATGCAAGCTCCATGAACACGCACAGCTGTGGATTCCAGCTGCTTCGATGTTGCATTCAACTGGCATTAAATCAGCCAGTTAATGCGAGACAAATCTAGCTGCTCATTAAAGATTTCTGGTTTGATCAGAAAATAAAACATTGGTCCATACACCTGAAAGTCCCAAAAATGCATTGTGTCTCGAGTCTATGGATGTATCCGTGTATTTCCGCAGTGCTGATGCTGTGCTGAGCAGAAAGCTCCTGAAGCTTTTGAAGTGTCGGAATGTGGAAAGCTAACAACGTCCCTCTTACCAGTAGGCGAAGTTATTTTTAGCCAATTACAAGTTGAATCTGGTAGTTGGGGTTGTTAGCTAAGATACCGTCATAAAGAAGAGGCACAACTAATGTGTCTGTGATGGCATGCCACACATGGTAAGCTCCACACCTCACCACCAGTTGATTCACTTTAGTTTAATTTACAGTCACTACTTTAAAATATCCTACTTATTGTTCAATATTGTTTCTTTATTAAATGTATTTATTTTTCCATCACACCTTCCAATGTTTATATGGCGTGCACACATATTAACCTTGCAAGGTCAAAGTTCTGTTTTATGTTATATTAATACATCTTTCTTTCTTTGAGTTACCTGGGGTTTGGCTTCTCCTTCTGTCTGGCAAAAGGTGTGGCAAAGGGCTGGGAGAGCTGAAATACCACGGACAGCCTAATTGGACAGACCCACATGCTTCATTGCCTGGGGGGGTGTTTCATGTTTGTTTAATTGTTTTGTATTAGTTGGTTATATGGCAGCCATTTTGTTTTCCCCCGTGTGTGTCATTTGGTTTAGCTAAACCAGTATTTAAGTTCCCCCGTGTGTCATTTCAGCAGGTCAGTTTATCATATGTTTGTTTGAGGTTTTGTTAATTATTATTTTGAGTTTAGTCTATTGAGTTGACCTCTTTTACTGGTCTGCCTGTTTATGTTTTGGCTTTGTTAAATATATTTTTATATTTTTGGGTCAATAAACCCCCCCCTTTTTTTTTTTTTATTAAAACCACCTGTGTCCTTTATGCTTTACTGCTTGGTCCCTGACAGTGTCTATGCGAGCTGATTTCCGATGTGCACCGCTGGCGCGGCCATTTATTTTTTTTAATGCACCTTCTCAGATTAATTCACTGCGTGTCGTGCCCAGGGCTGGACTGGGACAAAACATCGGCCCGGGCATTTTGACTAGAGACCAGCCCACCAGGTATTAAAGCCATAAAGCCTTTGAATGAAAACAAACGCTGTTGTGACAGTGATGTACACTGTCTTGTTGGCATATGTATGATTTCTATACATTTTACATCAGATAAAAACTTTGGTTGTAAGCTTCATATAATTATTTAAGAAAATCTAGACATTTTAAATCAGAATAAGAAAAAAAAAAGCATTTCATTGTGCCCTCCTTTCCCTGTCAATGCCCTACCTTTCAGCCCTGATGGTTCAGTAAGGACATCTCCTGGTTTCATCTTCATGTTTCCCTCTCACCACATATCCAAACCGATATCATGACCAGCAGCTTTACAGCTGTGGCTCCAGCAAACATCAGCTGATACTAGAAATTAATATTAAATAAATTCTAACAACAGCTGATCAAGCTTAAACGTGCTGCTGTTGTTTAGCGCGACATCCGGCGATTTCCTCTTTTTGGCGCAAAGTGGGTGATAAATAAACAAGAGAGAAAAGCCGATCAGCTGATCATTGATCAGTTTCATGATTGAAGTAGAAACAGGAGAGGGAGGGGAGAGAATGAGAGAAGAAGAGGCAGCTGTGCAGCGTAACGAAAGAATAACTCCAGCTGTGTGTCTTTTTCCATTCTAGCTGAAGTACGGGACAAACTGCGTCCCTTCTCAGCTCAACACGAAACGCGTAATAATTTCTCTGAATACGAGACGATTCCATCTTTTTATGGGACGGTTGGCAACTCTACTAACTAACCTTATGAATAAAATAAAGTTTACTATCAGTAACATCATAGCACCCACCCAGCTGTATAGAAACTCCGTCATGCTAGCTAGTACGCAGTAGGAGTTATTGTAACTGACTGTAAAAAGTCAGCACAACGAAAATAAACTACACTTAAACTTGGTTTATATCTGACCCAGATAGACTGCAGGTCATAACTTCTTACCTGAAGTTCAGTTCACCTGACGCTCGGACCGGCGGCTGCCTCGGGTCTCTCCTCCTCCTGCCTCCCCTCTCCCTCATCCACCTGCTGGCCTCCACCACTTGTTAATTTTACTGAATCTGTGGAAGCTCCGCCATAGCCACCACCAAACAACTGAGTTATTTTTACACACCGGCCAGCATCTGGCCAATCCACCACCTCTCATTGTTTATACCGTTACAAACAAAAAAAAAAAAAAAAATCATCCATCCACCGAGCAAATGCCCGGTATGCCCGATGGCCAGTCCAGCTATGGTCGTGCCATCAGTTAGCACGCGTGCCTAGAGTTGCCCACCCCTGGTATATGAATACGAAAAGCCCAGACCGATCTACCGGCATGCGAACCTGGGCAAAAAGGGGGAATAATAACGTGGACAAGATGGATGTTCGTGTTACCAGTGGTGAGTATTTTTTATTTATTTTTTTTTTTTTTACATTACCTTATGTGGCAGCACGAGGTGGAATAAAGTAAATACTCTTCAGTTTTAAAAGACAACGCCACCCTGGGAATTTCACCCAGACAATACTGGAAATAACACTAAATCACCAAAAAGGCACTTAGGTTCGCTATACTCAGTACAGAGATGAGGTTCAATGATAAACAAGTTGACAATTTATTAATAATTATTTAAAACACCATATAAAAGCGCAATATAAATATTCATGTACAAATATGCTTAAAAAGGTATTCAGAGCTGAGGCTTACCAGTGGAGGGGCAGGGATGCCACACACAAACTAAAAAAAAGAGAAAACACACCAAGACACAAGTGCAGCACACTATCACACACTCACACTAATAAACTAAACAAGGCAGGTGTGTACACGCAAAGGATCCCACCACCAAGGCACCCTAGTCTCCTCCACGTCGGCGCTCCGCATCTGAATAAAAGAAACAAAGAAAATTTTAATATATTACAACAAACTAATGTGTAACGCTGGGGGATAACCCAACTGCAGGACCACACTGGTGATCTACAGCTAGAAAAAGGGCCTCCCACCAGTGGCGTAACAAAAATCCAAACTACAAATCAAAAACAGTAAAACAACATACAATCTGGATAAAACTCTAAAATCTGGAGCAAACGGAATCGCCGTATTGCTCCAACTTGCCGTCTGCACGACTACAAGTTAACGGTCAATCAATATGCACGCCAGCTGACTCCCATAACCGGCATGCATATGGCCGCTGTCCACGCCGACGTCCACTGTAAAAGCTGGCAGCAGCAGGAAAAGAAATCTCGCAACGGGAACAAACGGTAAAAGCACAGCAAAGCAAAGCAAAGCAAAGCAGCAGTACTTCAGTTCGCGTAGCTTGGCGCAAAACTAAGGCCCACACTTCCTGCAAAGCATAATAAATAATTACTATAAAAGAACAATAGAAGGCAGAGAGCGTAACAAAAGTTAATTACGTACCAAGTAAGCCGTGTCATAAAACGTGAGCAGAATGGCTCAGAGGAGGCTTCTACAGCTACGACCAGCTGCGATGGAGGCTTCAGAAGAGTAACCCGCAAATAATCTCTGCAACACCAAAGGGAAGTCAGGTGACCAAAGGGGAGATCACAGGTAAGCGATCCAGGGACACTCAAATGGCCACTATTTATACTAGCGCCCCCTAATGCGCCAGGCTGAAAGTGGGTTGGACCGAGGGATAACATTCATCCTGCCACACTTATTTCATTGCTAACACCCACAGCCTATCAGTGATGGGAATAACGGTGTTACAAGTAACAGCGTTACTAATGGCATTACTTTTTTCATTGATGAGTAGTCTAACTAATTACTATTCCTATCATTACAATGCCGTTACCGTTACTAACAAGAAAATGCGTTGCGGTTGCGTTATTATTTTTCAACAAACGACGGTTGAAGCTGTGTTTAGCTTACAGCACCTTATATCAGTTGCACGGAAGTAGCTGCAAGTAATCTGGATGCTACAGCTTTAAGCAGCTGTGCGCGCTCCCGCGGGTGGCAATCACTTTCTGCCCGACGATCACTTTTTTGCACAACACCTGGAGCTAAGGGGCAAAACAATCCCATATGGAAAAGAAATGGTAAAAACTTATATGATTTACTCATGAAAGTGGCGACTTTCTCATTACTTTCACTTATTGTTTTAGTAAGTATCCAAAACATACAAATTTCATTATATAATTTTTCAAGGGATCTTATATTTGTTTTCACTCTTGTATGCTTTTCATACAAGTTTCACACAAGACAGATACAAACTTTATAAGATTTATATATATCTTTTCCATATGGGATCACATGAGTGCTGCTGTTTGACTGAGGAAGAATAAAGTAGTTGTGGTATCACATGACCACGTCAAGATGACAAAGCAACAAGGTGATACCAGTTTTTAAATTGTGTTGATAGGCCACGTAAAACCAGAGTCATGATAAACAATATATACGCAGTGTTTTTTTCCTCAATAGTTTCGTCACGTTTACTGTCTAAGGACTGTGCTAGCAACCACTCTCTGCTTATGAGCAAAAAAACAAAATAAAAAAACCCCACCCCTTTCGTGTTGGTGGAAAAATTCACCATGTCGACCAATCAAAAAATGATATGGCAACCTGACATTTGGTTGTTTAGGAAGAGGGGGAAGTTTTAGGAGTGATGGCGAGAGAGAGAGAGAGAGAGCAGAAAAAGAGAGAGAGCAAGTTTTGAGATGTGAAAGATTTGTGACGTTTAGCTTGTTTGGAGTGTGTAGTTAATGTGTTGTCAAAAAGAAGATACCCTGCTTGTGTCACTGAAGAATGCGAGTTTGATTGATGACCCTAGCCTTGACCTTTTGACCTTACCGGAAGTGCTCTAGAAGTGTCTAATTGATTCCATTTGTGTGACTAATCGCATCCGGTGGGAAAAAAGGAGGGGTGGTTCCTGGGGGGATGCTTCAGGGATAATTCTGATCAGAGAGAGAGGGGTATGGTTCCTGGGGAGGGAGGAAAAGTTCAGGGGGGGTAACACAGCAGATTTCTGATGAGTTAGTGTTGTATAGAGACAGAGAGAATGATCACGGTAGTTAGTTTTTCACAGACAAGCTCATAGTTTGAATTCTGTTTAAATGTTTCAGTATTATGACAATGATCTTGATAACCAGTTTCTCGGTAAAGAGCTATTTCTTTTTTCAATAGCAGCTTTATTTTCCTTTCTTACGTTAATCTTATTACAGGCGCAATAAAATAAAAACCTTTAAGATTATCTGACAAGTAACGGATTGCATTTATATATAGTGCCGGGTGGAGGCAAGCTACACCATTGCTTGTATGTGTAAAAGTAACCCAGAGTTAAAAAAAAAAAAAAAAAAAAAAAAAGCACCGCACCCATATTCAAAACTCGGTCCTATTTAGAAATCGGCCCCAAATAATTTTATTAAAACACCCTTAGACGAGGTATTGTGTGTGAAAGACTTTTCTTTTTTTTAGAGTCACTTTTACAACAGGGAAGCATTAGCAGAAAATTCAATAGACAGAAAAACAAACCCTAAAAGATAATTACCCAGGGAAACAGACTTGTATTGCACACACCGCGAGTCAAAAAGGAGTCAACAATCAATATTAGTATTTCTTATTGCTTGTAACCTAGCAAGGAATTTCATACAGGCCTCATCTCCATGCATGTGTAAAATAACTCTTAGTGACAAAAGCACCGCGCACATATTCTGAACTCTATCCGATTTAGTATCTTCACTCTCGGATGAGGTATTTTTTATTTTGTGCAGCCACTCTTTCTCATACCAAGGTAAAGAGTTTTTCTTCATTTTATAGCTACTTTTACAACAGGTTTTCTCATTAACAGAAAATAGACAGAAACCCTAAAAGAAAACGGCCTTGCTTTATGCACATCAAGAAGGAGTCAGACGACAGTCGGTTCATCCGGTCAATGCTTCCTCCGTCGGGTACCATAAACGTATGAGAGAAAACCCCCAGAGAATTTATTATTTTTGTAAGAGTGAGAGAGAGAGAGAGCAAATCGATCAAACGTTATACCACTCCGGGTCAGGAGGGGCGATATAGCATGGACCTGCTGGATGGCTACGCAGGATGGAGGCATAACCGGAAGCGTGGCAGGGACTTTTCCTTTGACCTTCATCCTTCAGCCGTTAAATGTTTCCTCAATGTTGCTGTAATGTAACTATAAAGTTAGTTTTTTTAAGATCAGACAGGTCCCAAAACATTCCTTACACATTCCCACAGTCACTGAATTAGCATCTGTGGCACAAACCGACCTTTGACACTTGGATGTTGGCTTAATTTTTACCCAAAGAGAAATTTGACCCTAATAAAAAAAAACACGATACTGTGGTGAATACTTACCTCAACTTTGATGTTTTTTTTCACAGCTATTTAATCTGAAAAAAGTAAACATGCTACAAGGACAGTTTCGACACAATGCACATTGCAGAGTACATGAATGGGAAGTAGGAATTCCTCCTCTCTATACTTACACTCCTCCCTAACAAATGCCAAGTCATCATCTCCATATTGTGTGTCCCACTTTACGAGTTTCATTGGAGTGTACTCAAGTGCACAAGATGTAAAAACAATGTATTAGTTTTTTTAAGCCATTCACCGAGTCTAGCTATGTCAAGATGCCCTTCATTTAAGAGACTAATAATTTTTTGAACTTAAATTGTGCTAACTTCAACGCAGTAACATTAAAAATAAAACATATTAGAACTCATTTTTGTTGGACACAAGAACAACTCAAGCATATTTTTCGGGAGCTGAACTAGGGCTTACAAGTTTGCCATGCCCCTGGGGACCAGTGCGAGGTTGTGCGGCAGATCCCGGCGTGGAGGGTCCAGACACTCCCACAGCGCAGACTTTGCCATCCGCACAAAGCGTGTGGTTCTGGTGTGGCTTATGCAAAAGAGACAATACAGCTCCCGGTAAGCATGTCTGTTGTAGCCTGCCCTTTGTAAATGTCTCTTTGATTATTCAAACAGTGTTTAAAATGTGACTCATTTGTTATCCAAAAACATTTTATCTATATTACTGATTTAAAATATACATATATATATATATTTCAAGTTTTTAGCTCAAACAGACTGTTGAGCAAAATCCTTAATGGCATAACCAGTGTGCAGCCTGATATACATCTGTTAAGTGTATGTTAATCAGTACATGAAGCGTACCTCTGAAAAGAGTCCATCATTTGTGAATTTATTGATTTGTTTTTTAACTACAGTTTTCACAAACTGCGGATGATGAAATCCTCTTTGTTTTAGAAAATGGCTTTAAACTATCGCTGTTTCTACTTACTGAGTTCCCGAGCTACTGCTTTACTATGTGAATAAACTATTTGAACAAGAAAGGATTTAAAGACACATTGAAGCAAAGGCGAAAATTTTGGAATGAAATTTATGTGACCGTTCCCCTAAAATCCGGCAGAGAGTGAAAATCCAAGAGCTGCTGCAATCCTCTGTATTAATGATCTTTCTGTTTCTGTCTCTCTGCTTGTGTGTGTGTGTGTGTGTGTGTGTGTGTGCTCACAGAGGGGAGGTCACGGCAGGAGTTCCCTGAGTTGACACGTATGAACCATAAAGTCAGTTTGGACTGAGGAGCATTCGGTAAACTAAATTCAGTGTAGACAAAATTACTTTTTTATCCAAAGCATGCACAAGAATCCAAATCTCTGTATCACAATGATTTCATTAAAGCCTTATTATTTTATGGGGGCAATATCACAAATTACCGTAGATCATTAATAGGGAACAAAAAAGGAGGATCACATCAGCAATGGGAGACAGAAGTCTTGACACGTGCTTTTAACTTAAAACACAAAAAACTCAGTTACAGCTGGTAAGATTTATGGTATAAACCAGACTTTCACAGTCTGCATCTTTACAGGGTTTTTTTTCTGCTTTTGTTCACTCCTAGTGTGATTAAAAAAACAACAAACACAGAGCCCACTAACTATTAGCTGCTTTTTCCCCTAAACAGTCAGTTAACTGAGAGAAATGCAATCCATTATTGTGAACGCTGAAGGAGATGTGCTCCATAGTCAAACTTATATTTCCTTAACTGACATCCTATGTTCGGTTTAAATCCGGCATCCCTTTATGGTTTGATGGAAAATCGGTTAAACCATTGCTCAACTTATGTCTGAATGACGGCAGATAATTCTGATGAAAAGGAAACTGACCCCGTAAGCACTTTGCAGCTGAGTCGAGGGCTTGTGGAAATAAGGTCAAGGAGGTGTCCGGCGTGAGTGTGGCCTGACATTCCATTTGGGACAGCTGCCAGACACATTAGTGTAACTCAGAGTGTGAGCAGCAGCTCCTGTATACTGAACATAAGAAAAGTAATGTGTAGTGCTAAAAGGAGATTCCAAGCTCATGCTTATACAGTTTTCTTTTATTCAAAAACAGGTTAGTTTAGCGATCGTGTAACTGTGTCCTTGACCTTTTTATCGGCTTGAGGAGTTGGTTCCCTGGTCCAAATATTTGGGATGGGTCAAATGCCGAGTCTCTATATGGAAACAAAAGGATATTTTCCACGTTATTTCTTAAATGATGATGTTCGATAAAAGTAATAAACATGAATGTAAATCTGTTTTTTCTAACTTTGCAGACTCATTTACCCACTCCAGTAAAAGCGATAAAAAAAGATCATGACTTTACAGAGATTATGAACAAAATGCAATACATTTTGTTTTTGCTACATTAGCAACTTTTCCAACTCTGATTTCCTGCAGGACCCACACGGACATCAGTTCAGACGGCACACGCAACCTCGCACAGTGCTGGAGGCCTTTCAGTAAATATAAGAAGATGGTTAAGGTGAGAGATTACTATTCTGTCTTTTACATCGGTACAAAGGGAGGACTAAATGCCAAAAAAGAGAAAAGTTTTTTTTGTGTGTGTTTTTAAAAATGACGCTTTAAAACAGTTCAGGTATCTTTGTGTTTACGGGGAGAAGGGAATAACTGCGGCCGAGGCTCTGAAAAGAGACAGTTGCTTCACCGATGACCTGGGCTACTGTGAGCTAGTTAACATCGACGACAAACTTAAGACTGAGTGCACAGACATAATTGATTGTCTGGACAATAAGAAATTCCAGATATGTTTTCCACAGGGAGCAGATACGGAAATAAAAGATGTACCCATCCCAGGGCAGCAGAAACCTCCACACGCATCAAATAATGCAAAGCATAGCGGTGAAATGACATCAGTCTTAGATGTAGCACAGCAGAACGGACTGAGTCTAAAAATGGCAATCAAAGAAACGGGCAGCAGCATTGACCGTAAGGAGGTTTACAATCTACTTTGTCAGCAGTATCCGTGTCTGAAACGATGGATGGAGACTAGATTCTCTAAAAATTATTTTCTGTAAGCACTGAAATACAGGAAGGAGTGCTTTGGAAAGAGCCGACAGTCTTTTACTGAAATTCGCAGTGTTATGTTGCTGCTCGAACTGAGCGAGTCAGTTTGTCTCATAACCGGTTCCTTCATAAAGCAAGGCACAGGCTTTGTGCTATTTGACAACTTTGTCTTGACCAAAGTCAAGACAAACTGGCTACTGGGTTAAATCAAACTCACCTAACTGGCGTGAATTTGTAAACATTACCGTGGTCTTTAACTTTGAAGACCAAGAATCAGACAGGAACAACCTTGGCGCTAAGGTGTTCGTCGGCAACGATAAGTTAGATTATGTCATACTTAAGCTGGAAACAGAGAAAGTGCCGCCGGGGCTCCTTAAGAGATTTGGACCTGTGCCTTCAGACGGCGAGGCCTGTGTCATCGGACACACAGAGGAATTTTGCAGTCTTTGTGAAATCAATTAGCAGATCAAAAATGACCCGTATGAAAATATCTACGTCACCTACAACACTCTCATATACCATGGCTCTTCCGGCTCCCCGGGGCGATTGTGGCTCAAGAGTTGGGAGTTCGCCTTGTAATCGGAAGGTTACTGGTTCGAGCCCCGGCTCGGACAGTCTCGGTCGTTGTGTCCTTGGGCAAGACGCTTCACCCGTTGCCTACTGGTGGTGGTCAGAGGGCCCGGTGGCGCCAGTGTCCGGCAGCCTCGCCTCTGTCAGTGCGCCCCACAATGGCTGTGGCTACAACGTAGCTTGCCATCACCAGTGTGTGAATGGGTGATGACTGGATATGTAAAGCGCTTTGGGGTCCTTAGGGACCAGAAAAGCGCTATATAAATACAGACCATTTACCATTTTTCGATGCCGACGGACGAGTGTTTGGCTTGGTTTTTCTATGGGTTCCCGAATCTTAGCGAGAATGTGATTGAGTACGCCTTTCCTCTGCTCACTATTTTTGAAAACTTTGTGGATAATCTGAAGAAAGATGAGTATGGGGAGGTGTTGGAAAGAGTTGAGGAGGAGGCAAAGGGAAATCCTCACCTAGAAAACATTATAGCCTCTGTTGTGGGGTCAAAGCAAGGCAAACCTGACGCGTTGTTGCAGGAAGTTGAGAGTAGTGATGGTAAATCCGATTCCTTTTAGTGAATCGAGTTTGAATGAGTCATTCACCATAATGAATCGGGTGTTTTGAGTCATTTGAGTCACTGTGTCAGTTGCTAGGAGAGTGCAAAAAATGTACATTTTCACTTAAACTTAATTTGTTTCTCTTTTCATGTAAACCCTATTGCTAAGATGAGTGATTGAAAAAGAAAAACAACACTTTTATAGAGCAAAAAAGAGCAAAAAAATAAAGATTTGTAAAGGGAACATTTATTTTTATTTCAATAGAATATCAATGAAATTTCTGACAGATAAAAAATGAAATGTGAATCACCATATATATAAATAAATAAAAAAATAAATTCACAGATTAATGCGTTCAAAAGTACTAGTCCACTTCAAAATGAATTGTCCCTTACAGATTGGCATTGAGGAAAATACGCTCCCAAACTTTTCCAGGGCTGAGACGGTTCCTCTTGTCTGTAATTATTTGTCCTGCCTTTGAAAAGATCCGCTCTGATGGAACGGAAGTTGCCACTATGCAGAGTCTCGTCTTCATAACATCACAGGTTTTTTTGAAGACACGGGACTTCCACCACTCCAGGGGGTCAGATGTTCGGTGTAGGAGTGGCTCTGACAGGAATCCTTTAATCTCCAGGCCTCAGTGATGCAACCCGCTCCTCAAAATCGGCCCAAATCATAGGCACTGTCTCAGTGGAAGGATTGGCCTGTGGGGCACCCTCTCCTTCCTCTGTGCTGGGTGTTGCCAGTGGCAGTGGTCTTAAGGACCTCGATGCAGCTCCCACAACTGTTGTTACAGCATCTTCTGCATGTCTATCATGCAAAAATGCATGCTTCTTGAACCTGGGATCCAAAAGTGTAGCATCTGCAAGCAGGCTCACTTGTTCGATCCCCCCCACCCGTTTGACAATTTCTGCCATGAGGATGTGTACCATGTTGCGGATTGGCTGATAAATAGAAGGACTTCTCTGTCTGTGTGCAGTAACCCTCTGCAGCCCTCTTGCCATTAAAATGGCTTTTGATCCAGTAACAAACATGTTGAGGAGAAATAAAGGAAAGACTATAGTTCCATGCTTTTTAATGCAGTTACAGCCCCTGCAGTGCACTGCATTAAGCATACATTGTCATAGAAAACCATTTTACAGTTTACATTTAATTGTAAGCTGTTGTAAGAAACATCTTAAATGCTATTATCTGGGAAAGAATTGAAAAATGTGTTTAGGCAAATGTAATGACACAACATGAAACATATACATGTATTATGACACTATTTTAACATACCTTTCGGTACTCAGTTCCACAGTCACTCCCTCAAAAGGCTGCAGGACCTCACATGTTTCCTTGACCATCTCCCACTCTTCAAGTGACAGGGTTTGTAGCTGTGGATTTACCAAGGCCAGGGTGGAAATGAGGGGATCCTTCACTTCTGCAATCCGCTTCAGCATGTAATAAGAGGAATTCCACCTGGTTGGCACATTTTGCTGGGGCTGGCCCATCTGCTGCTGTGTCTCTCTCAGTTTAGCAGAAGCCGCTGTGCTGCGGCGTGTATATTCAATTATTGCTTTTACCTTTCTGATAATTTCTTGAATTTGAAACTGCTGGATTCCCTTTTTGACTATTAAATTCAAAATGTGTGCAAAACAACTTGGATGGTTCCAGTGCAGAATGTCACCCACAGCCTTCTTGACATTGGCTGCACTATCACTTACATATGCAACTATCTTTTCCATAATGGCCCATTCAGTTGCAATCCTTTCCAGCTCTCTAGCCAGGTTTTCAGATGTATGGTTGTCTGTTAATTCAAAACAGTCCAACAAGTTTGACTGCAGCTTAAACTTGATCACATAGTGGCATGTAACAGACATGTAACTTGTTGATGTGCTGGAGGTCCAGCAGTCAGTTGTTAAGCACACAGCAGGTGCTGTCTTGATTTTTTCCTGAACATCAGCTCTTATCTTCTGAAACAAATCAGGCATTAGCTGTCTGGATACTGTACTTCTACTGGGAAAAACATATGAAGTATCAAGTGCCTTGGTGAATTCCCTAAATCCTCTGTTATCAATGATTGAAAAGGGCTGAAAATCTTGGGCAATCATTTTAACCAGAGCCTGGTCAACCTTGCTCTGCTGAAGTGGCATCATGGGCCTTGACACAAATGCTCCCATGTAAGACTGCCTCTGTCTTCTTTTTGCTGATTGTTGTCCTTGCCCTGCTGTGTGTGTGCTTGTACTTTCTTGCTGAGTACTTGTTGATGTGCTGCAGGAATAAACAGGTGATGTGACCGCTGTTGATAATGCTGCTGTTGAAGATTGTTGCTCCTGCTGCTGGCTGCTGGGTTGTCCAATGGTAGTAGCTGGGTTTTGACTGCACTGTTGTTGTAGCATGACTGTTGGGTGCTTGCTACTGAGATGACTTCTCATATTGGATGTGCTTCCCACTCTAAAAGATAAAACTGCCTTGCAAATGTTGCATTGCGCATGTGTTGCACTTTTCATTTCAAAATGCATCCAAATATCACTTCTTCGACGACTATTTTTCCTCGTATCATTAAGTCGCACTGCCTGCAAACAACACCGTAGTACCGCCCCCTTGCCCCATACTAGAGATGGCACGATACCACTTTTTTATGTCCGATACCGATATCATAAATTTGGATATCTGCCGATACCGATATTAATCCGATATAGTGTGTTTTTTAATCAATAAAACTGTTTTTTTAATATCTTGCTGCATTTTGTATAAGTTCATCCTCAAGTTTAAATAAACAACAACACTAAAGCTATTCTGTTATACCTGTATGTAAAAAATACACTGCGCCCAAAATATTTCATAGTTCAGCAACACTGATCAATCTAATAAACTTAAACCTACTCCATCCTCCCTATTCTGGTATTTTAAAGAGTACTTAGCAGAAATATTAAGCAACCTAACTAATAGGGTTGCAAACTCCCAGCAAAAAAAAATAGGGAACCACCCCCCACCCTCCACCTCATGATGCTTAATCGACGTAATCAACTTTAATTTGATGCAGTGTGAAAAAAAATGCACAGAAATAAATTATTTTTCAAGAATAATTAAATAGATTCAACATCTTTCTTCTACAGAATTGCAGACTGCACAGATGGTACCTTCCCAAAGGAAAAAGTACTATAGCTTACTAGGGTATATTAGACTTAACAGTTACTATATACAGTAATGGACTTCTATACATTTTACATCAGATTAAAACTTTGGGTGTAAGATTCAGATAATTATTTATTAAAAGCTAGAAATTTTAAATGAGAATAAGAAAGAAAAGTATGTCTTTGTGCCCCCTTTTCCCTGTTAATGCCCTATCGGCCCCCCTGGCTAAACTTTGCTAGATCCGCCCCTGCACAGTTATCAGCCATCAGCTATGTAGAAAAGGATCCTGTTGTAGAAAGCAATATTAAATAAATTCTAACGACAGCTTATCAAGGTTAAACGTGCTGCTGTTGTTCAGCCGCTGGTTTCCTCTTTCTGGTGCAAAGTGGGCCAAAAACAAAGAAGAGAGACGGACTCGCGACAGAAAAGCCGATCAGCTGATCATTAATCAGTTTCACGATTGAAGTAGCAGCAGGAGATGGAGGGAGAAAAAGAGAGGCACTCGCTCCATATATCGGTTGTTAAGCTTAACGTGGGAATGCTTTACAAACATTCAGAGATGAACTTACACACTTGCTTTACTTCTCTCTGGGATAACTTCCTCGGAGATGAAATGCCGGATTGCTAGCGAGGGTACAAATACACACAGACGCTCTATCACGTGAGCACACTGCTCTGACGTGCTACGGTTATGAGCTGAGTTACGCCGTGTCGCAAGTTTTGTGAGGTGCTTTTTTGATATTTAATGGATCGGATTACAGTTTTTATTTCTCTCCGATATCCGATCCAGTAATTTACGTCAGTATCGGACCGATACCGATATGTAATATCGGATCGGTCCATCTCTACCCCATACATGTGGAAAGAAAACACAAACACCTTTAGAATTTTCTGTTTTTTTATTATTATTATTTTCCTCAAATGTGTCACATATATATTTTCTTATCTAAATAATTTAGTGAAATAGCGAATTTCTGATTATTTAAATTACATTATTGAAGCAGCAGAATGCGAGTCTGAGTATTTTTATTTTTTTAATAGTGGTGGAACAGAGTTAATATATTTTTTCCTTTAGTCTGCTTATAATCTTTGCAAAAAAACAAAGTGTAGACTGAATGTTATACTGCGTCAGTCAGACTATCGGACTTCATCTTAGGTGAAGGAGCGACTCTTCCACGGTAACACGCTCTGAGTTTCAACAGCTGAGAACCGAGAGGGAGGGGTGAGTGTGTCGTATGAAGCACGAGGGTCCACTGAGCTGTGTGCCAGGGGGCGCTAATGCACCTTAACGTTGGTTGCTAATCAATTCAATTCAATTCAATTTTATTTATATAGCGCCAAATCACAACAAAAGTTGCCTCAAGGCGTTTTATATTGTACAGTAGATTGCACAATAATAAATACAGAGAAAAACCCAACAATCATATGACCCCCTATGAGCAAGCACTTTGGCGACAGTGGGAAGGAAAAACTCCCTTTTAACAGGAAGAAACCTCCAGCAGAACCAGGCTCAGGGAGGGGCGGGGCCATCTGCTGTGACTGGTTGGGGTGAAAGAAGGAAAACAGGATGAAAGACATGCTGTGGAAGAGAGACAGAGATTAATAACAGATATGATTCAATGCAGAGAGGTCTATTAACACATAGTGAGTGAGAAAGGTGACTGGAAAGGAAAAACTCAATGCATCATGGGAATCCCCGGCAGCCTACGTCTATTGCAGCATAACTAAGGGAGGATTCAGTGTCACCTGGTCCAGCCCTAACTATATGCTTTAGCAAAAAGGAAAGTTTTAAGCCTAATCTTGAAAGTACGATCAACGTGTCTTTTAGACTCCATTCCTAACAAGACTGCTCAAAGAGGCTAGTGATCGAAGATTTATGTAAATTTCAGAAGTTGAACACACTACGCACCATTACGGACTACAAACCCAGGGACACTGCGCCGATCAACGCCGACTCTGCATTCACCAATGAGCTGAATCAGTTCTACGCCCGTTTCGAGGTTAGCCAGGCGACTAATGCCATCTACCGCTGGACTACCGAGGACAATGATGTCATCAACGAGAGACCGGTGACCAGCTTCGCGGAGCATGACGTCCGAGCGGCATTGAGGAGAGTGAACACAAGGAAAGCGGCGGGGCCAGACGGCATCACCGGCCGTCTGCTGCGCTGCTGTGCTGACCAGCTAGCAGGTGTGTTCACTTACATCTTCAACGAGTCCCTGGCGAAGTCTGTGGTCCCCACATGCTTCAAAAGATCCACCATCATCCCTGTGCCCAAGAACAGCAAACCCTCATCCCTGAACGATTACCGGCCAGTTGCGCTGACCTCGGTAGTCATGAAGGTGTTTGAGAGGCTGCTGAAGAACATCATCTCCTCCTCCATCCCAGACTCCACAGATCCGCTCCAGTTCGCCTACCGACCCAACAGATCCACTGAAGACGCCATCGCCCATGTCCTGCACACCACCCTCAGCCACGTGGACAAGAAACAGGGTAACTATGTGAGAATGCTGTTTGTTGATTACAGTTCAGCGTTTAACACAATAGTGCCCAGCAGACTGTTCACAAAGCTGAGGGATGTGGGACTCAACAGCCGTCTGTGTGCATGGGTGTTGGACTTCCTCACCGGCAGAACTCAGGTTGTGAGGGTGGGTGGGTGTGTCTCCGACAGCATCACCATCAACACAGGAGCACCACAGGGGTGTGTCCTCTCGCCACTGCTCTACTCCCTCTACACTTCTGACTGTGTGGCCACCCACGGCTCCAACACCATTGTGAAGTTTGCTGACGACACAGTGGTGTTGGGTGCCATCTCCAACAGCGATGAGGCGGCCTACATGGACGAAGTGAAGAATTTGGCATCATGGTGCCAGGACAACCACCTCCAGCTGAACGTCAGCAAGACCAAGGAGCTGGTGGTGGACTTCAGAAGGAGTCAGCACAGAGACTACAAGCCCATTTTCATCAATGGAGCTCCAGTGGAGAGGGTGCAGTCCTTCAAATATCTTGGTGTCCACATCTCCTCAGACCTGACATGGGCTGCCCACATTCAGGTCCAGACCAAGAAGGCTAGGCAGCGCCTGTATCACCTCCGACAACTAAGGAAGTTCAGGGTCTCTCCAAAGATCCTCAGGATCTTCTATACAGGCGCTGTGGAGAGTATCCTCACACAGAACATGACAGCGTGGTTCGGGAACAGCTGTGTGAAGGACCAAAAAGCTCTCCAGAGAGTGATCCGTACAGCAGAACGCTGCTGCAGGATTGCTCTCCCCCCACTTCAGGACACCTACACCAGGAGATGCCGGACTAGAGCAACGCAGATACTGAAGGACCCGTCCCATCCTGGCAACAAACTGTTCCAACTTCTACAATCTGGTAGAAGGTTCTGCATCATCCGAGCAAGGACAGAGAGACTCAAGAAGAGCTTCTATCCTCAAGCCATCCGGACCCTTAACCAACACCCACCCCACACACACACACACACACACCCGCCATCTCACATCATCTATAATTGACTGAGACTCTCCTCCAGACACTCAATTCCTTTAACTTCCTTTAACTTTAAATATGTTTATAGTGTCCATTCTGTAAAATAGTCAGATGTCTATTCATATTAATGTACAGAATTCACCTGCTGCTGCTTCTACTGCACATTCACCCAATGTATATACTATATATATATTTATAATGTTATTCCTCTACCCCCCCCCATGTTTTTGCACATGTCGAGGATCGTGTCAGGATACATTTCACTGTGTGTTATACTTGTATAACTATGCATGTGACAAATAAAGAACCTTGAACCTTGAACCTTGAACATTCTGTACCGTACAGGAGACACGGCATGGAGGAGAGTGATTGACAGTGGTCTACAGCCAATCGGTACAAAGAACAAAATGTGCTGTAAAAAAAAAATATAAAAAAATGCATAATTGCACAAAAAAGATCAGTGAAACAGCGAGGCTGCGAAAGGTGAACCGCATTATAGTGAGGGACCGCTGTATAATGTATTGAGATGAGATGTTATTGACCAAATACTTATTTTCCACAATAATTTGCAAATAAATTCTTTAAAAATCAGACAATGTGATTTTCTGGATTTTTTTTCCTCTCATTTTGTCTCTCATAGTTGAGGTATACCTATGATGAAAATTACAGACCTCTCTCATCTTTTTAATTGCAAGAACTTGCACAATTGGTGGCTGACTAAATATTTTTTTGCTCCACTGTATATCTTGGGATAGATTGTTAAATGTTTGTAATATCTGTCCTGTTAGACCCATTTAGCAAAAATGAGCCTGCTTAATGTTCATTTTTCATCTATTCTACACAAATTAAGACAGTAATATGGCCTGATTTTTTTCACTCAATAAAGGAATATTAAATATATGAGTCTTTTTTTTTAAGAACATGCAATTAATCACAGCTTGTGTATTTTCTATTTACCCAGAGATTTGTCTTTGACATGGAGAACATAGCTAATCTTAATATTACTGTTGGGTAAGCTGATGCAGTGTAGCAATCACATTTTTATACTCCCACGGTCTCTCAGCCTCAGATAGATCACATACCAATAAAACATATCAGCAAAAGTAAAAATTTAATACAATTAAGATTTTTTCTTTATTTCTGTTAAACAATGCAAACAACATTTTAGTGACTAGTTTCATGGTTGCTAGGCAACATGAGGAGTACACCATAGGCTAGACCATCCTATTTACCAGTCTCACATTTCTGGTCTTCAAGGGACCCGATCCAATGAAATGCAACAGACTGCACTGAGACATGTTCAAATGAAGCAGAGAGTTAACTGTGAGGAAGAAAAGATGCAAGGGAGCCTGTTTTAATCACATGATTCACACAATACTGTACATACATGTTTGCTATTAGCCGCTTACTGTTAGCTTGTCATTACTGCCGCTGTTCCATTACGTTTTTGTTTCCCCCAAAAAAACTTCTGTTTTCATTCATGAGGAAGATTTTTTTTCTTGTCTATTCTTCTCTGTAGAATCTCTCAAGCTCCTCCTGATTTGATGGTTTTCTGGCACAGACCTTGGTCTTCAGTTCACCCCATGATTTTTAATCTTCAAGTCAGAGATTTGTGCAGTCCAGTCAATAACGTTCACTTTGGTCTTCTGAAGGGCTTCTTCACCAGGACCAATGTATATTGTCAGTCATTATCATGCTTGGAAACAAAGTCTGGATCTGGTGTGGATCGTCAACAGTGTAGTTTTCCTGCTGACTGCTTAGGGTTTTCTTTCAAAATCCTGACACATCCTTGTTTCTTCATTATTCTTTTCACCTTGATGAGATTCCCAGTGCAGACACACTGAAAAATCCCAATAACATAACACTACCACCACCATGTTTCACTGTGATGAATGGATAAAGAGACATACCAGACAAAGAACACCACAGCTGTTCGCTGGATGTTCACGGTAGTTCATTTTTGTCTATCCTTGGATCATCTGACTCACAGTTCAGTTTTGAAGTCTGAAGATGCAGATGATCATCAGTTTCTATCAGTCCTTCATCATCTGTCTTTATATTTGGTGTCAACACTGAGTTCGGTACAGCAGGAGACTTAGAGATAGTCTCTAAAAAGGTCTGTGACATTTCAATCTCCTGCAGTTCAGCAGGAGGCTGGTATGAATCTTGACTCTGTTGACGTTTATGTTTTCCATAGACCAGAAAACCAACAGCAGCAGCAGCAGCAGCAACAAGAACCACAGCAGAAACTGACAGACCAACGATGAGTCCAACTGATGGACCTGCAGATGAGAAACAGGTGTGAGGTATCAGCTGTCAGGTAGGTGATAAGTGAAGAACAGAACAGAATATTGTTTACTGACTGAAATAAATTCACAAACAACAACAACAACAACAACACACAAGACACAAAATAAATGAACACTGTCTGTATTCAGAAAAACTGCTACCTTAGTTTGCCTTGATCTAAATAATGCAGACTGACACCAGCTGTCCTCTCTGTACCTCTTTCTTCCAAGTCTCTGTTAGTACATGACTTAATAATTGATCAACAAATCGATTTACTCTGCCTTACAGAAACCTGGTTGCAGCCGGATGATTATGTTAGTTTAAATGAATCAACACCCCCGAGTCATTCTAACTACCAGAAACCTCGAAGCACAGGCCGAGGGGGCGGTGTGGCAGCAATTTTTTACACCAGCCTATTAATTAACAAAAGACCAAGACAGACTTTTAATTCATTTGAAAGCCTGATGCTTAGCCTTGTCCACCCAAGCTGTAAAACTCAGAAACCAGTCTTACTTGTTATCATCTATCGTCCACCTGGGCCTTACACAGAGTTTCTTTCTGATTTCTTAGACTTTTTATCTGATTTAGTGCTCAGCTCAGATAAAATAATTATTGTGGGTGATTTTAACATCCATGTAGATGCTAAAAATGACAGCCTCAACATCGCATTTAATCTGTTATTAGACTCAATTGGCTTCTCTCAAAGTGTAAAAGAACCCACCCACCACTTTAATCACACTCTAGATCTTGTTTTAACATATGGCATAGAAACTGAACATTTAACAGTGTTTCCTGAAAACCCTCTGCTGTCTGATCATTTCCTGATAACATTTACATTTACAATAATTGATTACACAGCAGTGGAGAGTAGACTTTATCACAGTAGATGTCTTTCTGAAAGCGCTGTAACTAAGTTTAAGAATATAATCCACCCACTGTTATCATCTTCAATGCCCTGTACCAACATAGAGCAGAGCAGCTATCTGAACGCTACTCCAACAGAGGTCGATTATCTTGTTAATAATTTTACCTCCTCACTACGTACGACTCTGGATACTGTAGCTCCTGTGAAAACTAAGGCCTCAAATCAGAAGTCCCTGACTCCGTGGTATAATTCTCAAACACGTAGCCTAAAGCAGATAACTCGTAAGCTGGAGAGGAAATGGCGTGTCACAAATTTAGAGGATCATCATTTAGCCTGGAGAAATAGTTTGCTGCTTTATAAGAAAGCCCTCCGCAAAGCCAGAACATCTTACTATTTGTCACTGATTGAAGAAAATAAGAACAACCCCAGGTTTCTCTTCAGCACTGTAGCCAGGCTGACAAAAAAGTCAGAGCTCTACTGAGCCAACAATCCCTTTAACGTTAATTAGTAATGACTTCATGAACTTCTTCACAAATAAAATTTTTATCATTAGAGGAAAAATTACCAATAATCATCCCACAGATGTAATATTATCTACAGCTACTTTTAGTACCATTGATGTTAAGTTAGACTCTTTTTCTCCAATTGATCTTTCTGAGTTAACTTCAATAATTAATTCCTCCAAACCATCAACGTGTCTTTTAGACCCCATTCCTACAAAACTGCTCAAAGAAGTCCTGCCATTAATTAATGCTTCAATCTTAAATATGATCAACCTATCTCTAATAATGGGCTATGTACCACAGGCCTTCAAGGTGGCTGTAGTTAAACCTTTACTCAAAAAGCCATCTCTAGACCCAGCTGTCTTAGATAATTATAGGCCAATCTCCAACCTTCCTTTCATATCAGAAATCCTTGAAAGAGTAGTTGTCAAACAGCTAACAGATCATCTGCAGAGGAATGGCTTATTTGAAGAGTTTCAGTCAGGTTTCAGAGCTCAGCACAGCACAGAAACAGCTTTAGTGAAGGTTACAAATGATCTTCTTATGGCCTCTGACAGTGGACTCATCTCTGTGCTTGTCCTGCTAGACCTTAGTGCTGCGTTTGATACTGTTGACCATAATATCCTATTAGAGCGATTAGAACATGCTGTAGGTATTACAGGTACTGCACTGCAGTGGTTTGTATCATATCTATCTTAGAGGCTCCAACTTGTTCATGTAAATGGAGAGTCCTCTTCACACACTAAGGTCAATTATGGAGTTCCACAGGGTTCGGTGCTAGGACCAATTCTATTTACATTATACATGCTTCCCTTAGGCCAGGGGTCGGCAACCTGCGGCTTCGGAGCTGCATGCGGCTCTTTAGTCCTTATAGTGCAGCTCCGCGTGGTTTGGAAAAATAAATTATAAGTATTTAACTGAAGTGTATTTTATTTGTGCTAGTTCGTTTTTTAACTTGTAGTTCTACATTGGAAGATTATTGTGATCTTGAAATATAAAAATAAAATTATATTTTGTTACTTTCCGTCGCTCAAAATAAGCGCCACACTCGTGGAAGCCATGCATCTATCGAGACTTTCAACCCCAGGCAGGCCAAGTATCGAGAAATGTAAGAAAAGAAAAATATCTGAAGATAATAGAACATTTAATGATGCCTGGGCAGAAGCATGTACTTCTGACGAAAGTGTCCTACCAGTATGCCCAGTTTGTGGATTGTCGATATTCGGATCCACATACGTATGTGAGCAGCTATTCTCCACCATGAACTATGTTAAAAACAACCACCACTATCACCTCACAGACAACAGTTTACAGTCCTGCGTAAGGATGAAAGTGACTTCGTAAAGCCCCGATTTGCAGACGCTGTCCGCAGAAGTTCAGGAGCAAGAGTCCCATTGTAAACATATCACGGCAGACCTGATGATGTTTGCATGAACATGCTTTACAGCTTCTCTTTATTGACCACTTTTTACACACGCAGCCGGTTTTGGATTTCTAGCTCACAGCCCGACACATACAAACAACAACACAACAGCAGAGAGAGCACAGACTTTAAGCCCGCGAGGCGTGATTGCGGATGCGGCTCAGGTGGGTCCGCCTACCCTGCAGCGGCACTGCAGGCCACGCCCCACCACACACATTAACCAGGTAAAATAAATATTTATGCAGATATTTTGCAAATATTTATTTTTCATCTTTTAGCTTCATAGTGCTTTTTCCAATTATATTTTGAATTCCAGGCTGTGAAAGCCCAATGGTGATTTAAGGATGACTGCTCACTACAGTTTTTGTTTGCTACATAGATAATTTAAGTTCAGCTTTTTAATTCATTTAAAAGAGACCTTCAACTGGGTGTCTTTCTTTTTTATTATTTTTTTAAGAGTTTAAAATGTGTTCATTACATGAATAAAATAAAATTTTCTCTGTAGCACTTCATGGATTTCATAAGAAACACACTATAGTTGTTTATACAAAGCATAAATGTAAAAAACTATATATACAGTTTTATCTTCATTTTAGATGTCAAAAAGTATTCGCAGCTCCCAGTGTTTTCTTTTCCATAGAAACCGGGTTCAAATAGCTCTTTGGGTGTGAAAGGTTGCTGACCCCTGCCTTAGGCAGCATCATTAGAAGACATAGCATAAATTTTCTCTGAAAACGTCAGAGCACTTATACAAATATGTGATGTCTTGATAAATTGAGCAGATATTTGAAATTTGCACAGCTACATTTTCGCCTGAAAATATCTGAAAATGTTATTTTGTGACCCAGAAAGAGTAATATTAAATGTAAGTAGCTGCCGCCATTGTTGGAAACTGGAATTGGCTGAGGCGCACTATCAATTCTGGTATAGGTTGGGCCACGAAGGATACACCCTCTGTCAGTGCGCCCCAGGGTGGCTGTGGCTACAATGTAGCTTGCCATCACCAGTGTGTAACCCTGGCGGAAGGGGAAACTGCCAAGCAACGACTCGCAGCCTTGGCCAGCCGCTTGAGGAGGTACACCAGAGAGATAGAAGGCAGGAGAATAAACCAGCTGTTCTCCACAGAACCAGCAAAGGTGTACTCTCAGTGGCAAGGGAACAAGAACAGAACAGCACCACCAAGGCTGGAGACGGAGCAATACTGGAAGAACATATGGGAGAAGGACGCAACCCATAACGGCAATGCTCAGTGGCTAGTGGATCTGAGGGCAGACCATAGCGACCTCCCTGAACAGGGTCCAGTAACCATCACAGTGGCAGACATCCAAGAAAGGGTCTCCAGTATGAAGAGTTGGACAGCACCAGGCCCGACATGGTTCACGCCTACTGGCTGAAGAAGCTGACTGCACTCCACGAGCGTCTGGCAGCACAAATGAACCAGCTGCTAGTTAACGAGAGGCACCCGGAATGGCTAACCGAAGGTCGGACGGTCCTGATCCCCAAGGACCCCAAGAAGGGACCGGTCCCATCCAACTACCGACCAATAACCTGCCTCAGTACTACATGGAAGCTCCTGTCAGGCATCATATCGGCTAAGATGAACAGGCACATGGGTCAATACATGAGCGGGGCACAGAAAGGGATTGGCAAGAATACCAGAGGCGCAAAACACCAGCTACTGGTAGACAGAACAGTCAGCCGAGACTGCAAGACCAGACTGACCAACCTGTGCACAGCCTGGATAGATTACAAGAAGGCCTATGACTCAATGCCCCACAGCTGGATACTGGAATGCCTAGAATTGTACAAGATCAACAGGACCCTAAGAGCCTTCATCAGGAACTCAATGGGGATGTGGCGTACAACACATCCCCATTGAACTACCAAAAGGCAACATTGCAGACTGTTAAGGGTCCGAAATTGAGGACGAGAGTAAAACAACGATGGTCCAGAAGAGCTTGGTCAAACAATTGATTTTAATGAATACACGCAGCGTGGGGAGATGTAAACTGCAAAACATCAGTTGTAAATCTCCGCCCAAAAATACACTTCAGATTGCTTTTATAACATCAGGGTATTATGACGCCCCCTCTTGCGTTTACAAGCACATAATTTGCATCTTAAGAACATTATTTGCCTCTTTTACAGACAATGATCAATTTTAAGAGATAAATGCAGACACAGAAGTTCCCCTTTCTGGCATCCTTTTCCAAATATGGTGATGATCTCAGGCCTTTGAGGTCCCCATGGACTTGTCCTCCTTCTGTCACCTATTGTCAAGTAAACTCTAGTGCAACATGTTGCTGAATGCACTCAGGCCTTTGCTCAGCTACTATTTTACTGTAACAATATACTCAGCATATAAGCTTTTAAGATTATAGATTTAACTCAATGATTTAAAGTGGTTATAACTGCACCTGTAATAAACATGTTAATATGTGATTATGATAACACCTGTAATACAAATTATAACATAATGCCAGCAACTTCAATAAATGCTTTGATGAAATGATAATTAATGCAACGATAAAGATGATGGTTATGAACAGTAACCGTAAAATAATTTCTTTAATCCTACAAGACATAGAGGACAGTTACAAGTACCTGGGGATCCCGCAGGCGAATGGGAACCATGAAGAGGCCGCTAGGAAAGCTGCAACCACCAAGTACCTGCAGAGGGTCAGGCAAGTCCTGAGGAGTCAGCTGAACGGTAAGAACAAGATCCGGGCCATCAACACCTACGCCCTGCCCGTGATCAGGTACCCTGCTGGGGTAATAGGCTGGCCAAAGGAGGAGATAGAAGCCACTGACATAAAGACAAGAAAGCTCCTGACCATGCATGGAGGGTTTCACCCCAAGTCCAGCACCCTGAGGCTGTACGCTAAGCGGAAGGAAGGGGGCCGGGGACTGGTGAGTGTCAGCACCACAGTCCAGGATGAGACAAGAAACATCCACGAATACATCATGAAGATGGCCCCAACTGACCGAGTGCTCAGTGAATACCTCAGGCAGCAGAAACCCAAGAAGGAGGAGGAAGGCGAGGAACCATCATGGAAGGACAGGCCCCTGCACGGTATGTACCACCAGCAGATAGAGGAGGTGGCTGATATCCAGAAATCCTACCAGTGGCTGGACAAAGCTGGACTGAAAGACAGCACAGAGGCACTAATCATGGCAGCACAAGAACAAGCTCTGAGTACAAGATCCATAGAGGCTGGGGTCTATCACACCAGGCAAGACCCCAGGTGCAGGCTGTGTAAAGATGCCCCAGAGACAATCCAGCACATAACAGCAGGGTGCAAGATGCTAGCAGGCAAGGCATACATGGAACGCCATAACCAAGTGGCCGGCATAGTGTACAGGAACATCTGTGCCGAGTATAACCTGGAAGTCCCGAGGTCAAAATGGGAGATGCCCCCAAGGGTGATGGAGAATGACCGAGCTAAGATCCTGTGGGACTTCCAGATGCAGACGGACAAAATGGTGGTGGCTAACCAACCGGACATAGTGGTGGTAGACAAACAGAAGAAGACGGCTGTAGTGATCGATGTAGCGGTTCCGAATGACAGCAACATCAGGAAGAAGGAACACGAGAAGCTGGAGAAATACCAAGGGCTCAGAGAAGAGCTCGAGAGGATGTGGAGGGTGAAGGTAACGGTGGTCCCCGTGGTAATCGGAGCACTAGGTGCGGTGACTCCCAAGCTAGGCGAGTGGCTCCAGCAGATCCCGGGAACAACATCGGAGATCTCTGTCCAGAAGAGCGCAGTCCTGGGAACAGCTAAGATACTGCGCAGGACCCTCAAGCTCCCAGGCCTCTGGTAGAGGACCCGAGCTTGAAGGATAAACCGCCCACAGGGGCGAGATGGGGGTGTGTGTGTATGTATGTATCATTGAACACTACACCATGTGGGAAGTTATGATATACAACCAAGTTTGTGATTACTAACAGTCTTTTCTAATTCTGTTTTGTTCTGTTTTACTACTATTAAAGACAGGCCTATGGATGACTTTATCCTGTAAAGAAGCTCATGCACCTCTCAAATGGCTGAAGTCATGACAAAGAGACAAAGAGCATCTTTAGCATGGTTATCAGCAGCATTGAAATAATCCTTCGATAATCAACAGAAAAACTTGCAGATTAGGCGACTATCAAAGTAATCTTTAGCTGCAGTCCTACATGCAGGCATCATGCAGGAGGGGACTGGGTGTATTCGACAACATGCAGTGCAGTATCAGTTTTAAGGTTTAGATATCAGGACATAATATAAAATAAGTATGTAAAAGAACAAAAAAATCAGATGAGACAGTTTTTCAGGTCAAATTTTGTTACCCTTGTATTGTAGCCAGTGCAGCATCTGTACAGACAGGTTCACTCAGGCAAAACAAGATCTGCGTGGAGCTCCTTGCACACACGCTGAACTTTATACACTCACCTGGAGGATCAACAACCAGGTTGGCACTGTTGATTAGCTTCAAACGGCCTCCCTCTCTCTGGACATGGCAATTGTATGTTCCAGCATCATTAATCATCACATCCTTCAGAATCAAAGACACGTCTCCATCCTTCATCTGTCTGTCCTGCAGATCCACCCGGTTCTTAAAAGATAGATGCTGCTCATCTGGAACAAAACTTTCCATCCCGGTACAAAAGCACATGTTTATCTTCCAGGTCAGCTCTGCTCCACTCTACAGTGATATAGTTTTCATTTGGAGCTCGACATGTCAGAGTGACGTCCTGTCCAGACTCAGCTGTGATGTTTTTTCTGCTCTGAAAGAGGAAACAACACAGAGCAGAGAGGTTAAAGGTCAAAGTACAATTATGATCACAGTGATTGACTTTAAATATTTTGTTTATTTCCTTGGACATTTGAGTTTTTAGTCATGTTGGATTTAATGAACCTCTGAACATCCAGCAAATATTTAAATGATTTAAAGTCGAGTTTTCATAGTTGAACATGTTCTGTTGTCTCTTTCTCTTTAATCTCTCTCACACTCCTGTCACACTGGTGTGTGTGACTGCAGCAGCATCTGCACATGTGCAGCTGTCGGCTGCTCCTCCTACACTCAGCTTCAGTCTAACCTGATGTGACTCTAACTCTGTTCCTGTCATGTGATTGGTTCAGAGTGATGCTGTTTTCATTGTTGTGTTACCTGTCAAAACAAAGAGGGAATAAATTCTATTGACTTTCTATTGAGTATGTTTCATGTTTCTACTGAGGAAAAGTTATTTTGCAATAATGATCTTTATCATTTCATCGCCCAGCTCTAGATTACAGTGAGAGACATTGAGCCCACACAGACTCCATCTACCCTGATGATGCCTTCACACACACAGACAAACTGAATCAATATGAAAATAATTCTTCTGAACTTCTGGTTTCTAACAGCTTCATCTGACCTGGAGACACAAACAGCAAAGTGCTGCAGACTGACACAGTTACTGCAGACATTTGTGTGTTATTATTACTGCTGATCTACATTATTATGAATGTGTGAGTCTGTAATCTCAGTAACTAACAGAGAACCTGAGTCTAAATGTGATCAGATGAAGTGTGAGGTCTGACTGCATTCATAGATGTGTCCTTTCAGCTGCTCTGATCCAACCTTTGGTCTCTAAGGAAGAGGCTTCAGGGAGATGTTTGCTACGTTGGACTGTAGGACCATCAGAAATGTGTGCAGTAACAAAACAGGCAGCACTGAAAGGAGCTCTAAGTGTTTGTGTTGTTCAATGATTTGTGCACAACAACAAAAATGGGACCTCTCTCATCCATCAGTCATCATGTGGACATTTTTCTGACACACTTTGAAGCTGATGGATGTTTTGTGTCTGCACTAAGTACGTTTTCAGCAGCTATGGCACCGGCAGGATTCACTTTCACAGACTCACAACCACCAGCTTCACCCCTCCCCTCCCCCTCCAGCTGTAGGCTTTAACATTGAGTTTCCCCATACATGTTTACAGACGAGTTAGAGAGCAAGAGAAGAAGAGACTGATTCATAAATGTCTTTGTTTCTGCTCTAACCTTACCCAAACAATGCTGCTCTACAACTCTAGACTACCAGCCACAAAGACAACAGCTGGAGAAACATCTGTCTACCTCTGACATCCACCAGCTCATCCATACAACAAACACACATCAACAACCAGGAAGCAGCTTCACCTCTGATCACACACACACTCGACTCTACTCACTCACCTGGACGAACAACATGAAGGTGGATGATGTTGATTAGAGTCATAGGTCCTCCAACTCTCTGGACAACACGACAGTCATAAGTTCCAGTGTCATTAATCGTCACATCCTTCAGAATCAAAGACACGTCTCCATCCTTCATCTGTCTGTCCTGCAGATCCACCCGGTTCTCAAAAGATGAATGCTGGTGATCTGGAGCAAAAACATCGTCGCGATACAAAAGCACATATTCATCTCCCAGGTCAGCTCTGCTCCACTCTACAGCAAAGATGTTGTTGTTTGGAGCTCGACATGTCAGAGTGACGTCCTGTCCAGACTCAGCTGTGATGTTTTTCTGCTCTGAAAGAGGAAACAACACAGAGCAGAGAGGTTAAAGGTCAAAGTACAATTATGATCACAGTGATTGACTTTAAATATTTTGTTTATTTCCTTTGACATTTGAGTTTTTAGTCATGTTGGATTTAATGAACCTCTGAACATCCAGCAAATATTTAAATGATTTAAAGTCGAGTTTTCATAGTTGAACATGTTCTGTTGTCTCTTTCTCTTTAATCTCTCTCACACTCCTGTCACACTGGTGTGTGTGACTGCAGCAGCATCTGCACATGTGCAGCTGTCGGCTGCTCCTCCTACACTCAGCTTCAGTCTAACCTGATGTGACTCTAACTCTGTTCCTGTCATGTGATTGGTTCAGAGTGATGCTGTTTTCATTGTTGTGTTACCTGTCAAAACAAAGAGGGAATAAATTCTATTGACTTTCTATTGAGTATGTTTCATGTTTCTACTGAGGAAAAGTTATTTTGCAATAATGATCTTTATCATTTCATCGTCCAGCTCTAGATTACAGTGAGAGACATTGAGCCCACACAGACTCCATCTACTCTGATGATGCCTTCACACACACAGACAAACTGAATCAATATGAAAATATTTCTTCTGAACTTCTTTCTAACAGCTTCATCTGACCTGGAGAGACAAACAGCAAAGTGGAGCAGACTGACACAGTTACTGCAGACGTTTGTGTGTTATTATTACTGCTGATCTACATTATTATAAATGTGTGAGTCTGTAATCTCAGTGACTAACAGAGAATGTGAGTCTAACTGTGATGAGATGAAGTGTGAGGTTCAATTCAATTCAATTCAATTTTATTTATATAGCGCCAAATCACAACAAAAGTCGCCTCAAGGCGCTTTATATTGTACAGTAGATAGCACAATAATAAATACAGAGAAAAACCCAACAATCATATGACCCCCTATGAGCAAGCACTTTGGCGACAGTGGGAAGGAAAAACTCCCTTTTAACAGGAAGAAACCTCCGGCAGAACCAGGCTCAGGGAGGGGCGGCCATCTGCTGCGACCGGTTGGGGTGAAAGAAGGAAAACAGGATGAAAGACATGCTGTGGAAGAGAGACAGAGATTAATAACAGATATGATTCGATGCAGAGAGGTCTGTTAGCACATAGTGAGTGAGAAAGGTGACTGGAAGGGAAAAACTCAATGCATCATGGGAATCCCCGGCAGCCTACGTCTATTGCAGCATAACTAAGGGAGGATTCAGGGTCACCTGGTCCAGCCCTAACTATATGCTTTAGCAAAAAGGAAAGTTTTAAGCCTAATCTTGAAAGTAGAGATAGTGTCTGTCTCCCGAATCCAAACTGGAAGTTGGTTCCACAGAAGAGGGGCCTGAAAACTGAAGGCTCTGCCTCCCATTCTACTTTTAAATACTCTAGGAACAACAAGTAAGCCTGCAGTGCAAGAGCGAAGTGCTCTAATAGGGTGATATGGTACTACAAGGTCATTAAGATAAGATGGGGCCTGATTATTTAAGACCTTGTATGTGAGGAGCAGGATTTTGAATTCAATTCTGGATTTAACAGGAAGCCAATGAAGGGAAGCCAAAACAGGAGAAATATGCTCTCTCTTTCTAGTCCCTGTCAGTACCCTTGCTGTAGCATTTTGGATTAGCTGAAGGCTTTTCAGCGAGTTTTTAGGACATCCTGATAATAATGAATTACAGTAGTCCAGCCTGGAAGTAATAAATGCATGAACTAGTTTTTCAGCATCACTCTGAGACAGGATATTTCTAATTTTAGAGATGTTGCGCAAATGGAAGAAAGCAGTCTTACATATTTGTTTAATATGTGCGTTGAAGGACATGTCCTGGTCAAAAATGACTCCAAGGTTTCTCACAGTGTTACTGGAGACCAAGGTAATGCCATCCAGAGTAAGAATCTGCTTAGATACCATATTTCTAAGATTTTCAGGGCCGAGTACAATAACCTCAGTTTTATCTGAATTAAGAAGCAGAAAGTTAGCGGCCATCCAGGTCTTTATGTCTTTAAGACATTCCTGCAGTTTAACTAATTGGTGTGTGTTACCTGGCTTCATGGATAGATAGAGCTGCGTGTCATCTGCATAGCAGTGAAAATTTATGCTATGTCTTCTAATGATGCTGCCTAAGGGAAGCATGTATAATGTAAATAGAATTGGTCCTAGCACTGAACCCTGTGGAACACCATAATTGACCTTAGTGTCTGAAGAGGACTCTCCATTTACATGTACAAATTGGAGTCTATTAGATAGATATGATACAAACCACTGCAGCGCAGTACCTTTAATACCTACAGCATGTTCTAATCGCTCTAATAGGATATTATGGTCAACAGTATCGAACGCAGCACTGAGGTCTAGCAGGACAAGCACAGAGATGAGTCCACTGTCAGAGGCCATAAGAAGATCATTTGTAACCTTAACTAAAGCTGTTTCTGTGCTGTGCTGAGCTCTGAAACCTGACTGAAACGCTTCAAATAAGCCATTCCTCTGCAGATGATCAGTTAGCTGTTTGACAACTACTCTTTCAAGGATTTTTGATATGAAAGGAAGGTTGGAAATTGGCCTATAATTAGCTAAGACAGCTGGGTCTAGAGATGGCTTTTTAAGTAAAGGTTTAACTACAGCCACCTTGAAGGCCTGTGGTACATAGCCGATTATTAGAGATAGGTTGATCATATTTAAGATTGAAGCATTAATTAATGGCAGGACTTCTTTGAGCAGTTTTGTAGGAATGGGGTCTAAAAGACACGTTGATGGTTTGGAGGAATTAATTATTGAAGTTAACTCAGAAAGATCAATTGGAGAAAAAGAGTCTAACTTAACATTGATGGTACTAAAAGTAGCTGTAGATAATATTACATCTGTGGGATGATTATTGGTAATTTTTTCTCTAATGATAAAAATTTTATTTGTGAAGAAGTTCATGAAGTCATTACCAGTTAACGTTAAAGGGATTGTTGGCTCAGTAGAGCTCTGACTTTTTGTCAGCCTGGCTACAGTGCTGAAGAGAAACCTGGGGTTGTTCTTATTTTCTTCAATCAGTGACGAATAGTAAGATGTTCTGGCTTTGCGGAGGGCTTTCTTATAAAGCAGCAAACTATTTCTCCAGGCTAAATGATGATCCTCTAAATTTGTGACACGCCATTTCCTCTCCAGCTTACGAGTTATCTGCTTTAGGCTACGTGTTTGAGAATTATACCACGGAGTCAGGGACTTTGGATTTGAGGCCTTAGTTTTCACAGGAGCTACAGTATCCAGAGTCGTACGTAGTGAGGAGGTAAAATTATTAACAAGATAATCGACCTCTGTTGGAGTAGCGTTCAGATAGCTGCTCTGCTCTATGTTGGTACAGGGCATTGAAGATGATAACAGTGGGTGGATTATATTCTTAAACTTAGTTACAGCACTTTCAGAAAGACATCTACTTTGATAAAGTCTACTCTCCACTGCTGTGTAATCAATTATTGTAAATGTAAATGTTATCAGGAAATGATCAGACAGCAGAGGGTTTTCAGGAAACACTGTTAAATGTTCAGTTTCTATGCCATATGTTAAAACAAGATCTAGAGTGTGATTAAAGTGGTGGGTGGGTTCTTTTACATTTTGAGAGAAGCCAATTGAGTCTAATAACAGATTAAATGCGATGTTGAGGCTGTCATTTTTAGCATCTACATGGATGTTAAAATCACCCACAATAATTACTTTATCTGAGCTGAGCACTAAATCAGATAAAAAGTCTGAGAAATCAGAGAGAAACTCTGTGTAAGGCCCAGGTGGACGATAGATAATAACAAGTAAGACTGGTTTCTGAGTTTTACAGCTGGGGTGGACAATGCTAAGCATCAGGCTTTCAAATGAATTAAAAGTCTGTCTTGGTCTTTCGTTAATTAATAGGCTGGTGTGAAAAATTGCTGCCACACCGCCCCCTCGGCCTGTGCTTCGAGATTTCTGGTAGTTAGAATGACTCGGGGGTGTTGATTCATTTAAACTAACATACTCATCCTGCTGCAACCAGGTTTCTGTAAGGCAGAGTAAATCGATTTGTTGATCAATTATTAAGTCATGTACTAACAGAGACTTGGAGGAGAGAGACCTAATATTTAATAATCCACATTTCACTGTTTTACTCTTTAGTTCAGATGTGGATACTGTATTGTTCTTTCTTTGTGATTTTTTATGTTTAAGTTGTTTATTGCTGGTTTTTGGTTTGTTTTTTGTCTTTTTGGGAGCTGACACAGTCTCAATGGAGATGGGTTTTTGGGGGGGTAGCAGGAGGAGAGAAGCTGCAGAGAGGCGTGTAAGACTGCAACTCTGCTTCCTGGTCCCAACTCTGGATAGTCATATTTTGGGGGGTTTAATAAATTGGTCCATATTTCTAGAAATGAGAGCTGCTCCATCCAAAGTGGGATGGATGCCGTCTCTCCTAACAAGACCAGGTTTCCTCCAGAAGGTTTGCCAATTATCTATGAAGCCCACATCGTTTCTGGGACACCACTCAGACAGCCAGCAATTTAAGGAGAACATGCGGCTAAACATGTCACTCCTGGTCTGATTGGGGAGGGGACCAGAGAAAACTACAGAGTCCGACATTGTTTTGGCAAAGTTACACACCGATTCAATATTGATTTTAGTGACCTCCGATTGGCGTAACCGGGTGTCATTACTGCCGACGTGAATTATGATCTTACTGTATTTACGTTTACCCTTAGCCAGCAGTTTTAAATTTCCTTCAATGTCGCCTGCTCTGGCCCCTGGAAGACAATTGACTATGGTTGCCGGTGTCTCTAGCTTCACATGTCTGAGAACAGAATCACCAATTACCAGAGTTTGACCCCCGGCGGGTGTGTCGCCGAGTGGGGAAAAACGGTTAGACACATGAACAGGTTGGTGGTGTACCTGGGGCTTCAGTTTAAGACTATGCTTCCTCCTCACCGTCACCCAGCCGCCCTCTTTCCCCAGCTGCTTGGGGTCTGCCGGGGAACAGCTAGCGGGGCCTACGCTATCTTCGGCTGCACCAGCTACAGGGGCCTGGCTAGCTACGGGTGAATGAAGGGTGCGAAGCCGAGTCTCCAATTCAGTAATCCTGGCCTCCAGAGCTGCAAATATGCTACATTTGTTACAGGTATCATTACTGCTAAAGGAGGCCGAGGAGTAACTAAACATCTGACACAATGAGCAGGAAAGTGCAGGAGGGACAGGTGAAGTAGCCATGGTGCTAACGAGTCGGCTACGAGCTAAGCTAAGCTAGCGAAACAGTAAAGAGACAGTGAGTGAATACTTTGGCTATAAATTAGGTAGTGAGTACACAGAAAGGGTGATTCAGATGAAGCACGTTAAGATTATACTATGAAAAAGGGATGTATCAAAAGATTTAAATTAAATTGCTAAGCAGAAAAGCTACTCAGAAACACCACTGTGTTTGAGCAGGAACAGGAAGTGATACTCTACCACAAAGCGAGCGAACACCAAGTGACAGCGCCACCAAGCGCTGTCACTTGTTGATATGTGAGAAAGTCTCTGACTGCATTCATAGATGTGTCCTTTCAGCTGCTCTGATCCAACCTTTGGTCTCTATGAAGAGGCTTCAGGGAGATGTTTGCTACGTTGGACTGTAGGACCATCAGAAATGTGTGCAGTAACAAAACAGGCAGCACTGAAAGGAGCTCTAAGTGTTTGTGTTGTTCAAAGATTTGTGCACAACAACAAAAATGGGACCTCTCTCATCCATCAGTCATCATGTGGACATTTTTCTGACACACTTTGAAGCTGATGGACGTTTTGTGTCTGCACTAAGTACGTTTTCAGCAGCTATGGCACCGGCAGGATTCACTTTCACAGACTCACAACCACCAGCTCCACCCCTCCCCTCCCCCTCCAGCTGTAGGCTTTAACATTGAGTTTCCCCACACATGTTTACAGACGAGTTGGAGAGCAAGAGAAGAAGAGACTGATTCATAAATGTCTTTGTTTCTGCTCTAACCTTACCCAAACAATGCTGCTCTACAACTCTAGACTACCAGCCACAAAGACAACAGCTGGAGAAACATCTGTCTACCTCTGACATCCACCAGCTCATCCATACAACAAACACACATCAACAACCAGGAAGCAGCTTCACCTCTGATCACACACACACTCAACTCTACTCACTCACCTGGAGGATCAACATGAAGGTGGATGATGTTGATGAGCCGCCGTGGCTTTGTTTCTTCTACATAGACACGACACTTGTATGTTCCAGCATCATTAATCGTCACATCCTTCAGAATCAAAGACACGTCTCCATCCTTCATCTGTCTGTCCTGCAGATCCACCCGGTTCTCAAAAGATGGATGCTGGTGCTCTGGATCAAAGTGACTTTTGCGGTACACAAAGACATATTCATCTCCCAGGCTACCTCTGCTCCACTCTACAGCAAAGATGTTGATATTTGGAGCCCGACATGTCAGAGTGACGTCCTGTCCAGACTCAGCTGTGATGTTTTCTGGGACTGAAAGAAGAAACAACACAGAGCAGAGAGGTTAAAGGTCAAAGTACAATTATGATCAGAATGATTGACTTTAAATATTTTGTTTATTTCCTTTGACATTTGAGTTTTTAGTCATGTTGGATTTAATGAACCTCTGAACATCCAGCAGGTCACCAGTGACCCACTGAGGGGGAATTTTAGCCTCATGCTAAACATGCAAAGTGTCAGAAACTACAAGATGTTAGCTTCCACAGAACAACAACATGTGCTGATAATAAGTGAACATAATGTGTGAGAGAAAGCAGCCTCTCATTATAAGACACTGTGAGTCTCTGCATGCTGCCTTTATGGAGCTACAGCTGTTTGTATACACTGAACAAAAAGCTTTGTAGCTGTATACTGACTCCTGACACTACAACACATCACACTGACACACACATTACACTTCTTTGTCTCTGCCACAGCTGGATTACAGATGTTAAGTGTCCACCCAGCCTTGTGTCTCCTTCACACAGACAAACTAAAATAACATTACACTAATTCTTAGGGAAGGACTGGTAACATCCAAACCAGAATGATTGTTCATCTTCTTCTATAAACCAAATAGAAGCGCAGTTTGGTTTTCTAGCAGTTAATTCTCACCTCCTGAGGCACTCATGAAGACAAAAAACAACAAGAGGAGCGACGCAGTTCCAGCCACCATTTCCGTGTTTTCTGGTTCTTCTGCTCCGACATTTAGCTTGCTCTAAATGTCTGAGTCTGTTGGTATTTCTCATAAATAAAAGAGTTAAAACCCCGATTACACGAGTTTAATGTTTAAACAAGGCTGAAAGTCAGCCTTGTTTAAACATGAAAAAGTACTGCAGGTAGGCTGGAAGCGGAAACACCCTCGCCAGAACACGTGACACCAGTGACGGCCGAAGCTTCGTGACGTCACTACTCGGTGAAGAGAAATATGCAAATAAGTACAGTATAATCCACGTATAATTCATTAAGTTAAGCTTCACGAATCGCAAATAAATGTCTAAAAGTCCTCCAACATCTCCCTGGTTCACTTGCAAAACCTTAAATGGATGTTGACGCATCGCCTAAAGCTGATGTTATAGTAGTGTGTATGTAGTGTCTATAATTGCTGACTCTGTGTATTCTAGCAGAGGGATGATGAGATTTTGTGTTTATTTAGAAAAATAAGCGTCAGGTTCATTAATAAACCAACAATAAAAACAAACAAACAAACAAAACCCTATCCGGAGTAAAGAGGAAGCTCAGATATTCCACTTTTACACTGTGACTTGAATGCAGCTTACATTTTTGGATCTGTGGGAAAGACAACGGTCTCGTGTTGGTGCGCTGAGAGCTGGATCGACAGGTTGAGCTTTTCCGCAGAACTGTTTAAGAACGAGGAAAACCGATGTTACTGGTGTGTGACTGGCTGGAATGGCGTTTCAGGAAATCCATGGATGAAATGGAGACTGGACCCCGGTTTCTAGTGGGGAGGAAAAGGAAGAGGGAGAAGCAGAAGAGAGGAGGGAAGTTTCAGGACACAGAATACTCCTGAATTCAGGAGTAAACGGAGTTTGGAGGCGAACAGTTCGAATGAAGGGACAGGGCTGTGTGGAGAAAGAGGGAGGAATTTAAAAGAATCCTGGAGTTCAGGGAGGAAGATGAGGATGTGCAGTTAAGTGTCTAGAGAGTTGAAAAAGAAGTTCGGAGAAGTGCAGCTGGCTAAAATTCTCATGGATGGAAACTTGTGGATAGTTGTTAAGACAGAAGAACAGAAAAATAATGTTAAATGCTGAAAGCATTTGTAAGAAGACTGTGGGAGAGAAAAGGATGTTAGGACAAAGTAAAGTGACTAAAAAAGTAAAGCTTACTTAAAATAACTTTGTTAGGACAACTTATTCATTACAAGAATACAGTACTAAGAGTAACTTGATGTTTCTGACTGTGCAATACTAATTGTTTACCCACTGCCAAACATTTCAAGTTCTACTAAATTGAAAAACAATTTATGGTAACTTACTTTTTAAAAAATGATGTTTTAAAATTATGTTGTTATGTTCAATCATCCTTGAAATTTCTAGTATAAGACTTACATTATTATAAGTCTTTATGCTGGTATGATTCAAAAAGAATAATTAACAACACTTCTTGTAATGGTGTTAAAATCAGCCCAACTTTTATTTTCAAATGGAAAAACGTACATCAGCCAACATACTGGACACTGTTCTGCTGAACAACAAACAGTTATATTG
Source organism: Oreochromis niloticus (assembly GCF_001858045.2). Taxonomy (NCBI): domain Eukaryota; kingdom Metazoa; phylum Chordata; class Actinopteri; order Cichliformes; family Cichlidae; genus Oreochromis; species Oreochromis niloticus. Next base: position 58,870 of record NW_020328850.1, on the reverse strand, counting down.
CTGTCATTGTTATAATCTTACAGTGAAACAAAGTCTCAGATTCTATTACTCTGAAATGAAGTTTTGTCAGTAAAGGTTATGATGAGATTACCAAAAAGCACCACTGAACGACACAGGAAGTCATTCCTGCCTGTGGACATCATATAACCCCTCCATCTAATACACTGTAAACACCAAAATAGTTACGTCCTTTTGCACACACTCTTCTCTACTCTGTAATATTCCCGTCAATCCTTGATATTTACTATTGAGCGATTTGTATATATTAGTGTTATTTCTTAAATGTCTTAAATCTGCATCATATTGTATTGTTAAATAGTCTAGTCTGTTTCTGTTACTGTTATCTATACTGATGCAACTGTAACCCAGATAATTTCCTCAGGGATTAATAAAGTATTCTGATTCTGATGGTGTTCGCAGAGATAGAAAGGAGGATAATGGTGGAGGATGTGTAACATTTGTAAAGGAAGGAACCCAATTAGGGACACACTTGGAATATATTATAATTGAAATCTGTTGAAGAAATATCTGAGTGATCTATTTTTACAATCCGGGTAACAAACTTTTATTAGTAGAGGAACATGGCACATTTTTAATGGGAAAAGTAATTTGGTGTGGGGACTTTAATGCACACAGCACACTATGGGGTGATTATAATGATCGGAATGGAGCAGTGATTGATAAATTGATAGAGATAAAAAAAATTATGTGTGTCTGAATGACGGAGGTGGTCCAAGAGTGAATGGTAGAACAGATGCAGAATCAGCAATTGACCTCACATTAGTGTCAGACTCATTAGCAGGTATTTGTTCATGGCAGGCACTAAAAGAGACAACTGTAGGTAGTGACCATTATCCTATAACGGCAGAGAGAGACGAGTGTAGAGAAACAGGAAATTGGGAGTTGTAGAAGTAGTGTTTCAGTGATGCTGACTGCGATACATTAAGATTTGTTAGTGATCAGGAAATGCAAAAGGTTGATATGAATGTTGAGTTAAATTATTCTATTTGTAAGGCAGCTTTAGAGACAGCAAATTGGGCGGTAATGAAGAAAGAAGGGAAAAGAAGGTTGTACCTTGGGGGTCAAAGAAGTGTGATAAAGTGAAGTATTGGAATAAAGATTTTAAAGAGGAATCACAGTTTTCAGAATCTTGTTGAATATAAAAAAAAAATCACAAGCTAAGGTAAGAAGAATCATTAAAAATGCAAAGAGGAGGAGCTTTTGTAATTCTGAGGGAGACAAAAATACATGATGTTTGCTCAATGATTAGAAGGATGAATGATATAAAAAGGAAGTATGGATATCCAATATTGAGGGATGGAGAAGCAACAGCTGTAAAAGATGAGGAAAAGGCAAATGTGTTGGCAAAAATATTTGTTAAAATCCATAGTTGAGGGACTGTTAGTGAAGAAGGGCAAAGAGGAAGAGAAATGACAATCATAGAGAATAGGGATTCATTGGAACAGGTAGAAGATACAGATGAGTTATTAAATATTTTAATAAAATATTTATGCATATTTTTTCATTTTGATGTGAAATTAAAAAATGTGCAAATTTTGTATGAAGCACATGAATGATAACTGTTCTGTTTTAAGTTTTGTTTCTTATAGCACAGACTGGATCACAGTGAGTTTCAAATGTGAAGTTGATGTTAACACACAGGTTTGTTTCTAGGCAGTTCTGAGGATGCAGGCTCTGGGTGGAGCCAGGAGTTCAAAAGATTTAATATGATGATTAAACTGATGTTATTCCTTTAACACAGGTTTGCAGGCCCGGAGCAAATATACTCGAGAGGAGAATCGCTGAGGTGTTCTGAGAAATAATATGATTAACCTTTTTCTTTTAATTTCTTAATTCTGGTTTTGTTTGACACATGGAAATGGAACAATGGATTATACAGGGAGTGCAGAATTATTAGGCAAATGAGTATTTTGTCCACATCATCCTCTTCATGCATGTTGTCTTACTCCAAGCTGTATAGGCTCGAAAGCCTACTACCAATTAAGCATATTAGGTGATGTGCATCTCTGTAATGAGAAGGGGTGTGGTCTAATGACATCAACACCCTATATCAGGTGTGCATAATTATTAGGCAACTTCCTTTCCTTTGGCAAAATGGGTCAAAAGAAGGACTTGACAGGCTCAGAAAAGTCAAAAATAGTGAGATATCTTGCAGAGGGATGCAGCAGTCTTAAAATTGCAAAGCTTCTGAAGCGTGATCATCGAACAATCAAGCGTTTCATTCAAAATAGTCAACAGGGTCGCAAGAAGCGTGTGGAAAAACCAAGGTGCAAAATAACTGCCCATGAACTGAGAAAAGTCAAGCGTGCAGCTGCCAAGATGCCACTTGCCACCAGTTTGGCCATATTTCAGAGCTGCAACATCACTGGAGTGCCCAAAAGCACAAGGTGTGCAATACTCAGAGACATGGCCAAGGTAAGAAAGGCTGAAAGACGACCACCACTGAACAAGACACACAAGCTGAAACGTCAAGACTGGGCCAAGAAATATCTCAAGACTGATTTTTCTAAGGTTTTATGGACTGATGAAATGAGAGTGAGTCTTGATGGGCCAGATGGATGGGCCCGTGGCTGGATTGGTAAAGGGCAGAGAGCTCCAGTCCCACTCAGACGCCAGCAAGGTGGAGGTGGAGTACTGGTTTGGGCTGGTATCATCAAAGATGAGCTTGTGGGGCCTTTTCGGGTTGAGGATGGAGTCAAGCTCAACTCCCAGTCCTACTGCCAGTTTCTGGAAGACACCTTCTTCAAGCAGTGGTACAGGAAGAAGTCTGCATCCTTCAAGAAAAACATGATTTTCATGCAGGACAATGCTCCATCACACGCGTCCAAGTACTCCACAGCGTGGCTGGCAAGAAAGGGTATAAAAGAAGAAAAACTAATGACATGGCCTCCTTGTTCACCTGATCTGAACCCCATTGAGAACCTGTGGTCCATCATCAAATGTGAGATTTACAAGGAGGGGAAACAGTACACCTCTCTGAACAGTGTCTGGGAGGCTGTGGTTGCTGCTGCACGCAATGTTGATGGTGAACAGATCAAAACACTGACATAATCCATGGATGGCAGGCTTTTGAGTGTCCTTGCAAAGAAAGGTGGCTATATTGGTCGCTGATTTGTTTTTGTTTTGTTTTTGAATGTCAGAAATGTATATTTGTGACTGTGGAGATGTTATATTGGTTTCACTGGTAAAAATAAATAATTGAAATGGGTATATATTTGTTTTTTGTTAAGTTGCCTAATAATTATGCACAGTAATAGTCACCTGCACACACAGATATCCCCCTAAAATAGCTAAAACTAAAAACAAACTAAAAACTACTTCCAAAAACATTCAGCTTTGATATTAATGTGTTTTTTGGGTTCATTGAGAACATGGTTGTTGTTCAATAATAAAATTATTCCTCAAAAATACAACTTGCCTAATAATTCTGCACTCCCTGTATGATCACCTTATTACTTTTCGAGGGTTTGATAATTTAGGTGCGGTAAAACTTAGGCAGAAATTATTATTTTCATGTTAAAGCCAAAGGATTAAAATAAACTGAATCCTTTTTAGAAGATAAAATGGACGAGCACAAAGCTGCATCTTCTTCCAGTGCACACTGACACTCTTCACCACAGAGCTCAAAGCAAACATGTTCTCACAGCATGAACATGATTATTAACCAAACCAGAACACACTGCAGTGAGAAGCTCATCAGCTTCACACTAACTCCAGTCTAAAGGAAGCTGCTGTGGTTTTACCTGCAGAAACACTTTAAATTGTCCTTTTTTGTGTCTCATGTTAACAAACTCCATCTCTTAACTTGTGTTTGTACTAAAACCAGATATCAGACACGTCTGTGCTGTTTGTGATGTTTTAGCTCAGTGACAGCTGAGAGTTCAGTGGGACAGATGTGGTCCAACAGAAATGAAGACGAGCATCATTTGGGCCAAAAAAACCTCTAAAACACATCAGCTTGAAAACACACTGCAGGTAACCGACTCACACAGCATCCTGCAAACAGTCAGTACAGAAGAAAAACAAAGTCTGTGTTCAATATTTTCTGTCTGAGAAAACTTTGATCAGCTGTTTTACAAAGAGAATAAAAGCGTCTGATTATGACTGAGGAATAAAGTTTTCAGCAGGAGGAACATCAGAGCAGCAGGAGGTCCTCTTGGTTTAATATACGTATGAAATCGAGGAGGAAGTGAAACAGTTCATTCCTTTTAAAATGGGAGTCTTTTCTTCGCACTGTTTCCAATTGATTGCTCAAAGAGAGCCATCTGATTGTTGGAAATACTAAGGCTACGTCCACACTAGCCTGGATAGATTTGAAAACGGCGTTTTCGTCCACTGCAGTGGAGCCAGAGACCGCACCCCTGCCACAGTCCCCTTGTCTCCTCTGTGTCCTGCCTTTGACCTGATTGACTTTAATTAAAAAAAGTAGAACATCTTGACATCCTCATATTTTAAACCTTGTTAAAGTTGACTGATCTCCATCATGAACACTTTTGTTAAAGTCCACGTACAGCAGCATCTTATGATGTCAGGTGTAACAGAGATAATGACATGTTTCATATTTAGAGACACTTTTTAAATACATTCACAGCATAAATCAGTGTGACAGATGTCAGAGCTCACTCACAGGAGTCCTCCCTCCATGGTCTGTATTCCAGCTGTGGCCACGCCTCTTTTCCACCTGAAGGTCAAAGGACTCCTAAAGGTGATAGTGATGATGATGATGAAAGACAGTCTGTGGGTACAACTTGATAACCAAGCAAGCTAACGTCAGCTGATAACACTCCACGGTCTCATTAATACAGTAACAGAAAACAAACAAACCAATGAAACGTGGGATCCTGAGGCCACGAGTGTCATTAGCAAAGTCAAACATCAGGAACAAGTCTGAATGAACACACTAATATAAAGTGAACTGCTGTTATTGTAAATAAAGTTGATTTGAAATAAAGGTTTACCTGGGTAAATCACCATGGTAACTGATGCTAAATACACAACCTGGGCAGGAGCAGGTTGTTGTTAGGATGTGGGTTGGCTGGATTTACTTTTCTTTATTGTTTTCCTATTCAGGAACAAGAGGACGGAGGGGCGTGGCCATGGTGTGCTGGGTTTCCCTGACACACCTGAGGATGCTTTGGCTCAATCAGGCTGGTGTAGTTAAGGAGCAGTGTGGCTGATCATTGTCTCTGCTTTAGTGGTGACCAGTCACTTCAATGTTTACTTTAAAGATGAACTTTGTCAAGGTTGTAATCTGCACTCTTTACTTCTCCAGAGTCCTCTGGCCAGATCACCAGCTTTCTCAGGATCTTGCAGAAGGACGTCTGCCAAGAGCTTTCTTCACTTTCACCTGCATAAATCTCCCACCTGTCCTCAAGCCCCACCAAAAACGTTTGAACTCCACTTTCCACTAAATCCTCTCACTCATATTCAGACAGATTTCTAATCACGAGCTTGTCAGTCACTACCTGCTGTTTCCACTTTGTCCCTGCATCACCTGAGATCCCTGGTTTGCTTCTGTCTTGTTATTTGTCACTTCACAGTAAATAAACAATTTTCACTGCAGTGTGTTTGAGCTGATCTGCTCCTTGGTTCCACCTCAGCAACACACGACAGTTATGATCAAAGTTTTAGTTTAAAATGTTTTCACTGAGTCTCTTATCACAAGGAAGAAGAGTCACATGACCAATAAAACACCCTTTAGTATGTGAGTGCACACAGAGCCTGGAGCAGAAACAGTGAAAGATGACACCCACAGTCATGTCACCTGCTGGGGTTTTAGAGTTTACTGAGCCGGCGAACATACAGGAAGATCTGACCTATGACCTTCCTTTGTATGCCTCTGGTTAAAAGTGCATCTTTATTGACACTAGAGATGGCACGATACCACTTTTTTATGTCCGATACCGATATCATAAATTTGGATATCTGCCGATACCGATATGAATCCGATATAGTGTGTTTTTTAATCAATGAAACTGTTTTTTTTTTATATCTTGCTGCATTTTGTATACGTTCATACTCAAGTTTAAATAAACAACAACACTAAAGCTATTCTGTTATACCTGTATGTAAAAAATACACCTCGCCCAAAATATTTCATAGTTCAGCAACACTGATCAATCTAATAAACTTAAACCTGCTCCATCCTCCCTATTCTGGTATTTTAAAGAGTACTTAGCAGAAATATTAAGCAACCTAACTAATAGGGTTGCAAACTCCCAGCAAAAAAAAAATAGGGAACCACCCCCCACCCTCCACCTCATGATGCTTAATCGACTAATCAACTTTAATTTGATGCAGGGTGAAAAAAAATGCACAGAAATAAATTATTTTTCAAGAATAATTAAATAGATTCAACATCTTTCTTCTACAGAACTGCAGACTGCACAGATGGTACTTTCCCAAAGGAAAAAGTACTATAGCTTACTAGGGTATATTAGACTTAACAGTTACTATATACAGTAATGGACTTCTATATATTTTACATCAGATTAAAACTTTGGGTGTAAGATTCAGATAATTATTTATTAAAAGCTAGATATTTTAAATGAGAATAAGAAAGAAAAGTATGTCTTTGTGCCCCCTTTTCCCTGTTCATGCCCTATCGGCCCCCCTGGCTAAACTTTGCTAGATCCGCCCCTGCACAGTTACCAGCGGTCAGCTACGTAGAAAAGGATCCTGGTCTACAAAGTAATATTAAATAAATTCTAACAACAGCTTATCAAGGTTAAACGTGCTGCTGTTGTTCAGCCGCTGGTTTCCTCTTTCTGGTGAGAAGTGGGCCAAAAACAAAGAAGAGAGACGGACTCGCGACAGAAAAGCCGATCAGCTGATCATTAAGCAGTTTCACGATTGAAGTAGCCGCAGGAGAGGGAGAGAGAGAGGCAGTCGCTCCATATATCGGTTGTTAAGCTTAACGCGGGAACGCTTTACAAACATTCAGAGATGAACTTACACACTTGCTTTACTTCTCTCTGGGATAACTTCCTCGGAGATGAAAAGCTGGTTTGGTAGCGAGGCTACAAATACACACAGCCGCTCTGTCACGTGAGGCACACTGCTCCGATGTGCTACGGTTATGAGCCGAGTTACGCCGTGTCGCAAGTTTTGTGAGGTGTTTTTTTAATATTTAATGGATCGGATTACATTTTTTATTTCTCTCCGATATCCGATCCAGTAATTTAGGTCAGTATCGGACTGATACCGATACGTAATATCGGATCGGTCCATCTCTAATTGACACAATCCTGCATTTCACACATCTTCATCATTAGTTACCATGGTGATCTAGCTCGACCCAATAATCTCACTTCATAGTGTCTCTGGAGAACCTCATCTGCTGAATCAGTATTAAATATGTAAAGCAGGACAATAAATAAATGGAGAAATTAATAAAAACTCTAATTTTAAGCTTAACATAGCAAATTAACCCACAAATCTAGCTTTGTACTTGCAGCATTGATACAGTCATCCAATTTTTAGCATGTCTTCTTAAATAAGGCAAAAAGTAACCTTAGATGAATATAAATACTATAATAAGATCACACTCCACCTCTCAGTCACACCAAAGGGTTAAAATCAGCTCAGAAACAGGTGAGACTCTTAACATCTGAGTGAAAAAAGGTTTGCCCACTGAATTCTAACAGATTTAATCCATAGCCCCGTTTCTGTGCACAATAAATAAAAAATAATAAAATCTCATCATCAACCATCTGTGCAGCTCTGCAGGACAGTCCACAGTGGGGTGTAGAGGGTGGATTTGAGGCTGGCGTCTCTCAAAGTTAGAATCAGTTTCGTGACCTGAGCCTCTGTCTTCATGAAAGGACGGCAGAAGTCCAGGTTGTGAATATTCAGCTCAAAGTGGTTCATCAGTGAAAGTTTGCTGCTGCTGACTTTGTTCTTCTGTTACATCTTTTACTTTCTGTGACACCATCTCTTTACTCAGCTGTGTGTTGGTTTCCTTTACTTAAATTATGCAATAAACCTGCTCCTTACCCAGAATGATATGAACACATAAATGAACTGGTCAGATATTAGAAATGAATTGTTCCTCTGAGTATTTAACTGCTGTTGTGTTGCTTTTGTGTGCTGGTGTCACTGATGGCTGTGACAACAAACACACAAACAGTTTGATGTCATCAGAAATCACTCTGGAAATACTCAGAAAAAAGATGGTTTATGGTTTAAAGCTGATTTACTTTCACACTCCAACACTGTTATTATGTCCTGCTGTCTGAGTGTGTAACAGCACTGCCCCCATGTGGTCAAACTGGAGCATTGCACATGATCGTTTTCATCCAAACAAGCTTCATTAAACCTCCACTATGGGCTCAAATTTTGGTTACAAGTATTTTTATCCGGCTCACCTGGTAATTCCTTGTGGTTTCCTTGTGGTTTCTCCTAACGACCTTCTCCTCTCCTTGTACAAAGTGTTCCTCTGACAGGAAACCTATCTGCTCTCTGATTGGATAGTTAAATTTATGATTGACATGGCTTACACCAATTAGCTGAAAGGAAAGGAAATCGGGTCAAAATGTTGCAAGTTCAAACTCACACACAAACTGGGAACTTGAGTTTTAAATGTAGTTTTTTGCTCTGTATCTATAACCAGACCTTAACAAAAAAGGTAACTTGTATAAATATTTTTTTATAAAAACACACATTTTCATCTATAGATGCACAAACATGACATTTTCAGATATTTTGGTTTACAAGGTTACAAAACTCAGGTCACAACTACACAAAATATTCATAATCACAGTTTGAGTCCATATAGGGAGGTTTAATGAAGCAAATGTCCTGTTTATAACTTGGATGAGTGACGAAACGTTTCTCCCACTGAAAACATCCAGATGAACAGAATCAACTTTTGGACATGATGAGAAGCCAGCAGGTGAATATGGTAGATGGCCACAGGTGAGCATTGTAGGCGAGGCCAGAGGCAGGGAGCAAGGTGCAGCTCCGCTTGTCACGTTCCTGGGTCTGTTGACCCAGCGTTTTGAGTTTTAGTTTATGTTTTATGTTTAAGTTCATTTGTTTAGTAGATTACCGTTGTGTCTTCCTACCCCTGTGTTAAATCTCCCTTACCCTTCATGTGGTTCATGTCTGTTTGTCTTATGTTGTCAAGTTCATGTTGTCATGTCCTGTTTTATTTTGAAGTGGTCCTGTGTTCTTGTGTTCATTGTATTTGGTTTTACGCTTCCTCTGTGACGTCGTTATGTTCATTGGTTCAGCTGTTTCCCGATGTGTTCCCACTTCCCTCGTTATCCTCCTGTGTGTATCTGTTATTCCTTGCCATGTTTCCAAGCTGCCATGTTTCATGTCCCAAGTAACTTTGAAGTTTTAGTTTCTCCAGTATACCGTATTTTCACGACCATAAGGCGCACTTAAAAGTCTTAGATTTTCTTCAAAAAGTACGGCGCGCTCTATAGCGCAGTGCGCCCTGTGTGTTGTAATGAGGATGTAGTAGAGAACACCATGAGAACACTAAAGGGTGAAGTGTGGGCGTTGACTTTATCGCACATACCTGTATAAAAGTACAGGTATGTGCGTTATGCAGGACATCGTTGTTTTAACAACCCTGAAAATGGCAAAGAGACACGCTTATGAAGCACAGTTTAAACTGAAGGCCATCAGCTACGCGGAGGAACATGGAAATCGAGCAGCCGCGAGAGAATTTAAGATTAACGAATCGATGGTTCGCAAGTGGAGGAAGCTAGAAAACAAGCTCCGGCAGGTCAAGAAAACGCAGCTGAGTTTCCGCGGACATAAGGCGAGGTGGCCCGAGTTGGAGGAAAGACTCGAGCGGTGGATCATCGAGCAAAGAACGAGCGGGAGAAGCGTTTTGACGGTCACCATTCGGCTAAAAGCAGTTTCACTAGCTGAAGAGATGAACATTGAACATTTCCAAGGAGGCCCGTCTTGGTGCTTTCGTTTTATGAAACTGTGCCATTTTTCCATCCGGACCAGGACTACGGTAGCGCAGCAACTTCCAGGGGATTACCGGTATAAGGAAAAGCTGGCCATCTTCCGCTCCTACTGCAGCAAACACATCGGCGACAGAAACATCCAGCCCAGCCACATCACAAACATGGACGAGGTGCCGCTAACTTTTGACATCCCGGTGAGTCACACTGTGGAGAAGAAGGGGACCAGCACGGTAGCGATACGCACAACGGGGTATGAAAAGTCTTCTTTTACTGTTGTAAAAAGTGACTCTGACAGTGAAGAAAGTGAACCTGGCATGTTTGATGGAGATTTAGCGCAGCTGTTCAATTCAGACACAGAGGATGAGGACTTCGATGGGTTTGATTGATGATAAAAATGTGAGTACCAAACTTTGTTTTGCTCCTGCTTTATTTTTAAATATGCACACTTGTATGCTTGTGTGTTGTTGATGATGACGATTACCGGTAATAGAAATGTGAGTAAGGTACCGAACTCAGGTTTGCTCCCGCTTTATTTTTAAATACGCATACGGTACTTGTATGCGCCCTATAATCCAGTGCGCCTTATGTGTGTGTTAAATACAGTAATGGCACACATAACTGAGACTGCGCCTTTTAGTACAGTGCGTCTTATGGTCGTGAAAATACAGTAGGTTGTTTGTTTAGGCTCATCTTTGTTTGCCTTAGTATTTTTCCATCAGCCGTATTAAACAGCTCACTTTGTTTATATCAAGCTTTGTTTCACGTTCATTCGTGTCTGCATTTTGGGTCCACTCCTTACAGTCTGTCTCTCCCAGAGTGTGACACCGCCCTGGTAAGAGAGGGGTGAAGACAGCAACCTGCAACAACACATCCTACAGATCCTGGAGACCATTGCATGTTCAGATTCAACAGAACCAGATACAAAGCATGAAAACATGTTAAAAACAGAGTAGTTTTAACCCAGAAGCAGGGTTCTTACATCATCATTTAAAGACACAAAGCAGGTTGGTGCTCTGAGTGTATTAATTCAAAATCTGTGGAGGTACCGGCAGAAGATCAAATTATTCTATGTAAATATTAGAGATGCTGACAGGAACCAGGGACGGGATTTCACCATCGTGGATTATTCCTCACATCTTTTACGCGAGCCAGAACAATCAGCCAGTAGTACACCTACACAGACAAACTCATTTACCTGGCAGTGGTTCTCCAGGGGTGCTGACATGTACAAAGATGGGTTCACTCTCCAGGGTGTCCTCAATGGCGAAGATCCTGATGGTCTACAGGTTCCTGAGGTGACTCCAGCCTCTCTTAACTTACAGGATCCATAAGTGGTGGTGAAGTCAAAATGTGGGAACTGTTTGTGTCCAAAATGCAGCACACTGATCAGCTGACCGTCGTCTGTGATGCTGCGTTTCATACCACAGATGGTGTACGAGTTTAGATGGCCAGAAACTGCCACCTCTCTCCTCGGGCTGTAAGATTAATTGGCTGAGGGACAGTTTACAGGCTGAAATTATTATAAAGGAAAAAAAGATATTAAGTTTAGACCAATCATGGAGGAAGAGAAAACAAATCTAAAAAAAAAAACTTTATACTCTCCATGTAAGGATGTACTGGGTGATGTGTGCAGAAGAGTGGGCGTTCCACTGAATAGGGTGGGAGTCTGGTTGGTTTCCTGATTCTGTGGTGACCACCTGAGACAGAGACACAGGAGTAGAGACAGCTGCTTTACCACTGAGGAGAACAGTCACATCTGTTCTCCTCAGTGGGAAATCATTTTGTAAAACCAGTAGCTTTACATAAGTTTAACAGTGAGTGGGTGTGTGGGAGGATTTTCCTGAACAGAGCAGAGAAAAACTGTTAAACACCAGCAGGTCTGTGAGATTCCAGCACAGATGAGAAAACCGTTTCTATTTCCACCGTAGTTTAATATTTTTCCTGTTTGGCAGAAACAAACTAAAAAAAGTGCAAAAAGACTTTAAAAACTGACACCAGTATAAAGCTTATAGTTCTTTTACAGTGTTATCTGACATATAAAACGTATTCTTCCAGTATGTACAGCTTGTGGTGTTGCTATATAGTCTCTTTTCCATCCAAGAAACAAGTTTCACTGCAAACTTAAGCATCAAATTTCACTATATTCATCCAAACAGATCCACAGAGGACGCATCACCCACATCCTGCACACCACTCTCAGCCACGTGGACAAAAAACAGTAACTATGTGAGACTGCTGTTTGTAGATTACAGTTCAGCATTTAAACACAACAGCGCTCGGCAGACTGTTCACAACAGTAAAATACACACCTGCCAAGAACAAGCTGCAAGTGTCAAACACTGATGTGATATCAGAAGCAAACATTACTGTGTACATCATCACACGCTGCCTACAAACACTCAGTTTACCTGCACAGGTCCTGTTACAGCTGCACTTTGAAACTGGAGGCAGAATTATTTCACAATCAGAATCTTTATTAATCCCTGAGGAGATTATAAGTTACAGCTGCTCCAAGACAGTAACAGATTAAACTATTTACATATACAATATGTTACAGAGTTTCTCTCACTGAGCGTGTTCCTGTGGCCAGCCAGCATGTCATGGAGTGGGTGGGAGGTGTTATCCATGATTGTCCTTATCTTGGACAACATCCACCTCTCAGACACCACCTAACAGAGTCCAGCTCCATCCCCACAACATTACTGGCCTTGTGGATCAGTTTATTGAGTCTGTTGGTATCTGTGACCCTCAGCCTGCAGCAGCACTGACAGCACTGAGCACAACAGACTCACAGAAAAACATTCAGATGCTGCTCTGGCCCACTCTCTTTCTGTAAGCGTCCCAGCCCGACTTTCTGTACAACTCTGCAGCTCCCGCCCTATCAGAGGCTGCCAAAATGCCTCGTCCCACGATGATGACATCAGAGCCTTTGTTGTAGACAACTTCCTCTGGAGTGGTGTACTGCTGGCCCAGCAGATCTCCTGTAAGGGGGGAAGGAGACAGAGAGAAGGGAAATGGGATTAAAGGGGGAGACTGCTGCAGACTTTGGGAGATTAGCAACAGCTATAGCTAGTTTGATGTACTACAGCACCACCCTGTGGTAGAAATGAGTCATGGCAAAAAGCAGACTTCAAGGTTGTCTGAGGTGCAGTTTGACCTGAACTTTACAAAAACAGAACGACTTCACACAAATCTCTGAATCTCCTGATCAGACGGTGCAGGCTTCACCTTCAGCTGTACAGACTGTGTAGGATGGGGCTCCACGAGTTACAACAACAAAGGATGTATCACTAAAAGCATGCACTGTGTATTCATGTGTCTTCACTCGGGGGGTTTCATATCAACACTGTGTGCACACCTCACTTTGTAGTTCTTCTGTTGTGAATTTATGAATAAAAGTGAAAATGTTCAACAAAAGCAGTCAGATTTACCTCCAGCCTGCATCTGCACCCCGGGGGTCATGTGGATGAACTCTGGCCTCTCTGTGAGCTTGGAGCCACAGATAAACCCCATCACAAAGTCCGAGTGCTCCTCTGCCATTTGCACCTGTGCAACACAAAACAGCTGTAAGCTGAAACACAAAGCACATGTAAACAAACTGAGAGCAAGTCCCACACAGATGTGCTCACCGCAGCCTTTGTGTATTCACCAGCAGCCAGTGATCCCTGGGAGCTCATCTGAGCTATGAGCAAACAGCCTCGGCCCAGAGGCTTTCCTACAGCGCTCAGACCTTTCACCACTCCTGGCCCCGGCACTGCGTGGGCGTTTACTATGTGGGACCAGGAGGAAATCTGGTACAAACCACCTGGAGAAAAGACAGAAGATCACAGCGTTTGAATACTTTGGATATAAACAACACGATTTTATGTCATCTTGAATTTACACGACCAAAAGAAAGTGTGAAATGGTCTCACCCTCATACTGATGCTTGACTGTGTTCCTGATGTCAGCAAACTTGCGATCTTCAAAGATGAGGAAGTCGTGTTTCTCTGCTAAGGCTTGCACTTTCTGAATGAAGGCTAATGTGTAGCCCTGTAGCACATATGGAAAAAACCCATCAGCTTGTTTGTTACATGTACAGATTGAAGGTTTGAGTTGATCCTGCTGTACCTCCAGGATGTCTACATGGGTCTTCAGCATGCAGATCTTTGGACCGAGCGACTCGGCTGCAGCAGCTCCTCGCTGTTGGTTACATCAGCAGACACACAAAGGTTGGACTGCTTCTCCTCCATAATCTTCAGCAGCTTTGATGCTGGAGGGTGAAGGTCTGCAGATACAAGAAGGAACAAATTAAGAAGGAACAGAAAATGAGAAACCAAAGAAAACACCACCATCTGCTTGGACTTTAAATAACTTTAGATAATTAAAGTTGTAAGACTACATACTTGGTAACTCGGCTCTGTCTGAATAACTGAGCTGCAGCTTCTTACTGGCAGGAGAGTCGCTGCCGTTCTTGGGGCTGAGAGAGAGTGAAGGTGACAGAGTGACTTTACTGACTTTTTGTTCCTGGATTGTGAAGCAACACAAGTAAACACTTGAGCCCCACTGGGGGGGAAACTCTGTAAAGTTGTACCTGAAAGTGTTGTTGTCCTGGATGAACCTGTGGACACTCTGGGCGGTTTGGGCGTCGATGCGTTCGGCTGCCTGCAGCACACGGAGCAGCTGAGATATGGAGATGATGGGATGGAGCTTGATTCCCTTTGAAGCCAACATCTCCACACCACCTTGCTCTCTGTCCATTAGGACCACTGCATCCGTCACCTTGAATAAAAACATGTCAGAGGTCATTCTTGTGTGCTGCTGCACTTGCTGACATCAGTGCAGCGTAACGATCGTATTATGAGCTTTGCTGTAATGTTAGATTCTGGACCTTCAGCCCCTCTTTGCAGAGCACTTCAGCCGTCTCCAGGATGCTGGTGCCGCTGGTCACCGTGTCCTCAATGATCAGGCACGTGTCCCCCTGACGCAACGACCCCTCCACCAGCCGTTTGGTTCCTGAAGCAGGGTTACAGAAGGCAAATTACGAGTCCATACTGAAGGACAAACTTCCACTTATTCTCAAACTGGGAAATATTAAACAATAATATCCCACGCAAGATGGAGGACCCACTTTCCTGTTTGCATTTTGTTTTTATAGGTTAGATTTGCACAGGTTCTGTACCAGAGACACAGTTTACTATCTGACTGCACTGGATACCTGTGGGTACAGCCTGAAGCATCAGGCTTTTCAAACATGTGGACTATAAGTCTGTTAGTCTTTTGAAAATGCGAGCAGTTGAGGGCGGCTCACCATAGTCTTTGGCCTCCTTCCGCCTGATGATCATGGGCAGTTCGTGTCGTGAGCAGATCACTGTGGCCAAAGGCAAGGCTGTGTAAGGAGCCCCACACACAGAGTGGAACTGCAGCCCCTCTTCTTGCACTCGCTCGTAGATGAGACTCACAACCTGGAAGAAAAAAAATATATAAAGGAGAGAAGAGAAAAATGAGCACAGTTTAGAGTGATGTGCTGCAGATGATGAACTTTTAATAAAATGTTCATTAAAAAGCTGATACATTTGAATGATCAGCTGTTTAAGGCTGAATGGTTTGAACTGCTCATCCTTATCTTATCCTGAGTGACCTGAAGAGGAGCCGTGCTGCTGCAGAAAGCTGCTGATTCATATAAAGATTATTGAGGCTTGAGTGAGTGATTAGCTGCTGACAGGTCCAGTCTTATCTGTTTTAACTGTCTTACAATATTTTCTGTGAAAGGAGGGGTTCACTGAAACTCAACCATTAAGTCTGCTAAATTACTGTAAAACACACCGCGTGAGTATTAATGTTACACAGGAACCGACGAGTGCCTTCAGACATGTTTGCCTTCAGAAAGTGCATCCAGCAGACGTTCCCTGTGTCCGGTATCGCTTTCAGCTGTTCTGAAGTCAGTATGTTGTAGTGATGTGACGTTCTGTATCGAGGCTTCGAAGCTTGTGTCGAGTAATGGAGGGGGCGTTTCCGCGATGCGCGTATCGAGGCTTGCTTCATTTATGGGAAGAGCTGAAAATGATGACGTCCGAAGCCTCGCTGCCCGCTGTACCACGTGACTGGTTCAGGAAGTGGTTCAAACTTTGCCGCGAGCTATGACAGCGATATAAACCCCTCAGACTTCATTCAAAATGTGGGTGTTTGATGGAGAGTTACGGTTAGTGAGAGTTTGGAGACAGTTTGGAGGTTTAGGAGAGTGAGGAGAGAAAGTCAGGAGAGAATGGAGCATTTTCATCTTATTCCTCCCAACAAGGTATGTAAATTTGTACAGAAGATGTGTTTTCATAATACTGATGGTGCAATACAATATATGTTAAGCTGTCTTTACTTTTGTACAAGGTGAAGTGTTTGCTATGTGCCAGGGAGCTGGGATATAACAACAACACATCATCCATGCTCAGGCACTACAGAGCTTTGCATGAGAATAAGGGGAACACCGATTGTGGAGCAAGACCAGGTGAGCCATCAAATGCCATGATAATATAGCATGCCGTAATGTTACTAAAGGATATAACAATATTATACAACTGTATTAAGTTACGTGTGTGATATTTATATTTGTGCTTTGTTTTTATTGTCTTTCCTCAGGAGAACAATCTCAAATAGATGAAGACCTGGTTAGCATGGTGATTGAGGACTCCCAGACATTTAGTATTGTGGAGGACAAAGGATTTAAAAGATCTGTTAAATCATTAAATCCTAGCTATGTTCTCCCCACTAAAAAGGCCATAAAAGCAGTGAAAATTTAGTTTTTACACAATAAAATGTGAACAGGCAGGACTGAGGCTCAAAGCCTCAGTGTGTAGCTGTCCATACCTCAACGTTACAAAAGCACAACCACTGTCCAAACCCCAACCACACCTCACAGTAAATGATCATTTCCATTTTAAGCATTTCCAAATAATCATTTTCCAAACTGCCAGTATAAATATACACAGTATGCTGCCATCACTACAATACACATGTTTTACACACTCCTTTTGTTGTTGACATTTACAGGCTGTGTACAAAATGCCACACTCTTCAAATTCATGCCAACTAATATTTTTATGTCCACTAGATGTCCTACTAGAGCAAATGAAGCTTCAAGAAGTTTTGCGCTGGGGTGAACCAATTGGATGAAAAGCTTCAGTGCTTCATGAAGCTTCATCTGCCCATCACTAGTATGTTGCGGCACGTGGTTACCTGGTTCATGAGCGCGGGGTGGGACACGAGCACCCTCAGGTCGATATAAATGGGAGCCAGCAGGCCGCTCTTCAGCTTGTATTCTCCGAACTTCACTCCGTTCACGTCGTGGAGTTTCGGGATTAAACTGGCAGTGGAAGCGCCGTCCATGCTCTCCGTATTCACGAGCTTCAGCTGGAATTTAACTCGTCCTCAAAACTTCCTCGCAACTTTCGCGCTACCTGGAACTCTTCCGCCAAATGTTTCAGAATAAAAGCGTCAATGTATGTTTTAAGAGCCTTTAATGTTTACAGATAAAATGTCGCGTAGCTCAGTAACGACGTGTGACGAAGCCTGGTAGAAAGAGTCGTTTTTTGTGAAAGTTAAACCATAAAGACTGGAATAAATAACCTTGCCGCAGGCTGATGCCCCGCCTCTCAGCTCTGATAGGCTCCAGCACGTGAAGAATGGGACGAATCAATGAGA
Organism: Oreochromis niloticus; assembly: GCF_001858045.2. Classification (NCBI taxonomy): domain Eukaryota; kingdom Metazoa; phylum Chordata; class Actinopteri; order Cichliformes; family Cichlidae; genus Oreochromis; species Oreochromis niloticus. The sequence goes on along the minus strand of NW_020328850.1, from coordinate 41,246 downwards.
AAGATACACCCTGACCGGAAGTCCCGCTTCAGTGGGAGTTCCGAAATAAAAGCACGGACGTCTCATACATTAACAAGCTATGTATTCAAAAAATAACTTCAAATCGATTTTTCACGCGTGATGTAAAGATATTTTATGTTATAATTTTATTATATTTTTAAGAGTTCTGGTCATAAAAGGGCTTCCTGCAACCTCCCCGAGTTTAAATAGGTGATGGCGTTTGCTGACTGATCTAAATTAAGTGAAATAAAAACATATATGGGAAATTTCTTATGTTTTTTTTTTTTTTTTAACGCTGTACATATGTTTATGTCGTAGGGTTTGGGGTAATATGCCTAAAAAAGACAGTTATGGCTCTGTCATTGACATTATCATGGCAGATGGCTGCCCTTCTCCGAGCCTGGTTCTGTCTGAGGTTTCATCCTGGTAAAAGGGTGTTTTTCCTTCCCATTGTCACAAAGTCATGTTCAAAGGGGGTAGGTTTATCACATAAATAAAACTGAATTGAACTGAGAGTCATGGGCTTGTTGCATTATATTACTGCAGTATTGTGCAGAATGTGACCACTACAATATAGATATATAGACAGTCAGTCAAATTCAAATGAAGTCTGAAAGCAATACGCACATTTCCTAACAATAATACCTAAACTGAAACTGGTAAACCACCCTGGAGACTGACACTAAACTTAAAGTGAAAATAAAAATGTGTGTGGAAACTTCAGACACTTTATAAAACTGTCATAATTCTGTTTGGCAGAGCATGTCCCATTCTCACCTGAGAAATAACTAGGAATGAATTCAGTCTCACCAACAGCCATGTGTTTTTATCAGTTTATTACAAAGATTCAGTCCACAGTGGTTCAGAGTCTGACACCAGCAACATAGAAACAAATTAATCAAAAATAATGTGAAATAGCATTGAACAAAATGCCTGAATAACAAGTGATAAAAAAAATTAATTCAAAAAAATGTAATCCATTGGGAAATTATGGTGAATTCTCCAACTTGTTTTTGAAAGGACAGTTACATTTAGGCCAGTTCTGCTTTTAATTGTAATTTTTTTAATAGAGTCTATAATTTGTATTGCTGATGACACATCACGTTCATGGTGAATTAAAGATTAACAGCAGATGCAATAGCACATCAAAAGTAACAGTTCTTATCCTTTAAAAGAAAGGCTGTTTCAGAGATCAGCTGCTCTGAGAACAGCAGGACACTGACCACAGATAGACACAGGACACAGGAGTGCTTCCCTTGTAACAAAGGGAATTACACTTCACTACAAAGAATGGAGATTCACCCTAATAAAAACTGTCACAGCAGTTTTATTTTAATCTGATTTTATTATTGTGTCATGTCTGTATATGTCAGTAAAACTGACCCACTGGAGCTAAAAGTTGTTTTGGTGGTACACTAACAATACTACATGGCTTTGCAAAATAACTCTCCCTCTTTCTCCTGATATGGAAGGACCCACAAAATGCTTTCCAGCATGATCTAAATGCATTTGAAATAACAGATATGGCAACAAAAGGTGGCTTCAGAGATCAGGGAACATTACAGAACATTTGGGGAATAAAAGTTAAAGGGGATGAAACAGCAGGAGTCGGGCTCTGACAGATTTTTGTGTTTAAAATGAACCTGATGGCAGACATGTTTCATTAACACCTTAACATAAAGAAGTGGTGAGGGGTGTTGGCAATGAATGTGAGACAGAGATCAGTGGATGGGGAGAAACCAAAAAAGCTCATGTTATACAAAAAGAGAATAAGTTTTTGTTTTCTGAAGCTATTTTGGACATTTTTAAAGTCTTCAGCATGAAGTTGCCGTTCATCGTACTGTGAGGTTACAGGCAAGACTTCTTTAAAATGGCCTCCAAGTTTAACCTGACACTTTTATTCATATTTATTTTATATTTGTATTCTGTATCTCCAAAGTCAGAATATAGTTACATTTTTGAGTCACTGATTTGCAAAACAAAAGCTAAACTCGGTTCCGACGTGAGTTACAACAAGTTACAAAACAGATCTCAAATTGAAACCCACGCCTCAGTCTGTCCCAGTAAATAAGCACATTGAAGTCACAGGACCAACAAGCTCTGTAAGTCTTTCTGACTGAATAAAGTCATACAAAGACAAGCTTGCATTTTATTCAGATAGCAACTCATCCATGTTCAGATGTTTTTACATGCTTCTGTTCTGTATTCTGATGTAATGGTTACACTTTTATTTTTCTTGATAAGAACTGATTTATGCTGAGATACATCCTTACACTGTTCAATGTGGAACAACAATATAACTCACTGAATATTTCATGATGTTGTTGTAGGAGGAGATTTATTGTCTGTGTTTTTGCCATGAGAGTCTTTGTGTGAATGCATGTATGCATCTTTTCAGGGAGAAGTCCACCTTTAGTGCTCTGTCTGACCACTCCCCTGTGCATTACCATGGCAACACTCTATCATCCTACCACAGATGCTCTGTTCAGTGGCCTGTTTGTGGAAGATTTAGTAATGTGTGCATCATGTTGTTGAATTGTAGGTTTCAAGCAGAAACCCACTCACTGTTACTCAGCACATCACACTCTGGTCCATTGTTTGCTGACTGTGGGATTTTCTCCAGCTTCCTGTGTCTGTAACCCAAACAGCAGGAGACAACAGGATGCAGGCGCATGTGTGAACACAGCATTAACATCACTAGATTCCCCACTGAGACAGATGCAGGAGGGTCAACAGCAGAGCGCCTCCTTCTTTGTTTTTTGGACTTTATTGTCTCTATTTTCTCTCTCACGGTGTCTCCTCTGCCTCAGGCCACAGCCAGGTGTTGAAAATACCTCCAGTCAACAGAGACATGTGACTCTTGAGACGGCATTTCAGATAGAAACACTGCTGAGCCTGAAGTGTTTCTGTCAACAATCACCAGATATCACAAGATACAGACACAGACAAAACTGTGTGTGCATCAATAAGAAGGCATTACACAAGATAATGAATCTTCACCTTTATCATTTACAGCTTTCAGACTAAAATACAAGTAACGGTGCACTCACTTCATGGAGCACACTAACTTACTTTTATTTTGTTGTGGGTTAAACATAACCAAAGGTTTCTAACCAAGGTCCTAACATTGACTGATTTATGGTCCACAAATAAAAGTCTGTGTGACTGTGTAAACAGTACACAATACAAGTAATGCAAGTAAACACAAACACTGACAGTAGGGCTGTAATCTGAGTATTTCTGTGCCACAGTTATGTCCAGTTGTAGAAAGCAGCTTCCATATTTAACAAAGCCTCATTATTTGTTCTTAATGTTTTTGTAGGTGAGAAAACTGACAAATTCAGCAGGTGAAAAAATAATATGTCTCTGACTGGATATCAACTAAAAACATTATCAAAGGGTTAAAAAATTAAAATGGGAGCATAAATTTGACATGAATGGAGTCAGTTATCTGGTGTTTAACATTTGACCCACTGACCCTGAATTAGGTGAGGTTTAGATTGACATGCTGCACCCATCCAGACCAATTCAGACACTCCATCAGCTGGTCTGAAATGGCTTGAGGAATACAACAACAACAACAACAACAACAACAAAATCAAGATTCAGCAGAACAAGTCTGATTCACTGATCTGCTGCCAATGTCCTGTTTCAGACTCCACAGGACGTCCCATATGTCCAGTGTCCGTGCTCTGATGGGTCAGATGGGTACGTGCATTTCTCAATTACCAGAATGTGAGTGTGTCTTACATAGTTAATTTGTCTGAATGGACAGTTGGATTATATTTTCACTTGAACCTCTATGAGGTGATATGTAGAAGGGTTTAGGGCTACAGTGCAAATGTAAGATTGTCTGTTTCTGGGCAGGATTAAAGACAGAGAACAGAATCAGCATTGAAAATAGCTGCAAAATGTCGGATTGGTGGGTTTTTTGTGGGTGTTTTGTTTTACTTAACTTTGCTTTTTTCTCTTGAAAAACAAAATCTGTGAGCAGATTAATACTTTTAGTTATTGGACATGAGGTCAAGTTCTTTCTCTACTGGTGACCTGCTTTATTGTAGAGCTGTTTGCAGTAAAAGGTGAGCAGCTGCTAGTTATATTGTTAATCCCACAGATAACAGAGACAAAAAGGATACAGCAAATAGATGATAGTGGAAGATGGATGCAGACTGGTTTTACTCTGTGAGGACAAATTTGAGAATCCCAGAGTTACTAAAACTGATTTAGAGCCACTTCAGTTTTCACAACAGTCAAAAACATTTTCATCGTTTCTCTGCAAAAGCTGCATTTAACCAAATCAAAAACAAAACCCACAATTTCAGTGTGTGTAAAGAAAAACAAAACATGAGAATGTAGAACAATGAGAGCGACGTGTTTAAGATGCAAGATCCAGCTCTTTCACTACTTTTAAGGACAGATGGAGGGTTTAACTTTTTACTGAATTTGATTGATTTTTGCGTGTTGTTCCTGATTGTGTCTATATGTGTCATTTTTGTGACTGTGAGATACTTGCTGCAGGTCTCCCTTGAAAAATGTTTTAATCTCAATGGGATCTTCCTGGTTAAATATAGATTAAATAAATAATAAAAGGACAGATGATTGAAGCCAGTAAGTATTTCTGTGTGTTTCTTTAAGACACACAGAGCTTTTGGATCATAGCAGAAAAAGCAAAAAGTGGAATCAAAACATGTAAACAGTTTGTTCACGGTGGCTCACAGCACAGACACGTGGACAGGAAGTCGTGTCATGGAGCTTTCTTTTCTGACTTGATGCAATAAAATGTTTATATACTCGTATTCATGAATCTCATGATAATTTGGGGGTTTTTATGATTTCTTTGAACTTTTGCTTTTCCAGGGTGTAATTATTGCACTTCATACGTCTTCAATAAAGTATTTTCCACAGCAAACTGTGAATTGATTGGAAATGGCAGTGTAGCCTTTCCCCTTATTATGAGCCTCTATTGTCTTCTTTCTGATTTCCTTTGTCTTTGGCGAGTAACAGTCGTCCCTGTCATGTTTTCAAGTGCCCTGTTTCTTGGAGTCTTTTTATGCTGATTGGATGTTGTTAGGAAGCCAACTGACTTGAGTTAAGGTGTGTTTTTAAAGGTGATTCATTACTGTAGGTGTGTTTTGAAAGCAAACATTAACATGGAGCTTTTTACTACATTACAAAGAAAGCCTACAAATGTATTTTATATTACAAAATGTACCAGAAGCTACTAAATAGCACTGGTGACTCTAATTATATCAAGTTTCATCAATACTGCATAAAATTGGGAAGAAGTTTAGGAAATTGTTCCATATTTCCTGGGGGGCTAATAATTTTGGCCTCAACAGGATATTATGTGTCTGACAACTCTTAAAAAATAGCAGTGTAATTTTTCATGTATTAGTGTATTTTTGCATGAATGATTTCTGTTTCTTCTCTGCATGAAACCTGAGTCAGTAACGGTTCCCTTGAGGCAAAACAAAACTGGTTTAACGAGGGCCAAATGGAGCAGAAACAAAACTCACCCGAAAACAAAAAAGCAGATTTGCTTCCCTGCTGTGAGGCTGCCATATATGGAGAGTCGTCTTGCTGCAGTTTCAGTCATTACCAAGCTGCTTCTCAGATTACATTTAGTCCCGCCCCCTCAGCACACAGCTTAAGCCACTGGTGAGGCAGCTTTTCAGCATGAAGGCGTTGCTTTCAGGCTTAACTGCCTGGTTTCCTAGGGAACCGTGCAGCAGACAGGCTGGGCGGAAAAGCGTTTCCGGGTCGGCTCAAACTTGGAGAGAGGAGCAGAGAGACAAAGAGGGGGTGATAGCGAGGTGGGGGAGGGTGAAGGCTCAGTGGAGAGGCAGTGGGGGGAGGCTGAGGTGCTGGCTCTACTCTCAGTGTGGGACCAGAGTGGACAACAGCACGTAGTAGAGAGCAGAAGCACATTTGAGGTGATTTCAGAGCGTCTGAGGAGGCTCAGTGTTGTGCGCAGCTGGAAGGAGTCTCAGCTAATACAGAAGCATGAGACTTCAGAGCAGGAAGCCTGATGCAGGCACGTCAGTGAACTACAGCCCAGGAGTGGAAGAAAGGCCGCTGGAAAGGCCACAGGAGGAAGAAGGTGTGGATAATCAAAGAAGAATCTACCCAGTCCAGCAAGGTAAATGTGTTCAACACCAACTGTACTAATGATGATAACATGACTTTGTTCACTTTGGGAAAAAACAAAAACTAGCATCCAAGGATAAAGCTTGCTTGTGCTAAAAACTCAGACACTTACATGAACCTCCTGAGACCTGAACTCTTCCATGGCATGCATTTTAATTTCTCTTTGATATTTGGGCTGATTGGGACCTGTTGAATGTAAAAACAAAGAATTATCAGAATTATTTTTTTACCTCATTTTTGTTTCTAAGAAAAAAATGAGAGCCACATATGAGGAGAAGAGTAGCAGTATAATGTCCTGGGAGGTGGATATCAGACCCTTGTAGAGCAAAATTGAGTATTTTGGTCTAAATAACCCAAAATGTGATGTCCATATATGTGGATCCTCGGAGATTAAAGTTTCTTTTTTTAAAATCACCATTTAGCCAAAAATGACAATGTCTTCATGTTTGCACAGGAATAAAGACTCAATTTCATTTTGCTGTTTCTGACTCTACGAATGTTGCTGAAGAGGGAATCCGCCACTGGACAGATGATGAAGTAAGAGCGCTGCTGTGCGTCTGGGCCGACCGCAACATTCGGGAACGTTTGAAAAGCACGCTGCGCAACAAATCAATATTCCAAGAGATGGCTCAGCAGATGCAAAGAAAATATGGGGTGATACGCGACTGGAGACAATGCCGTACAAAATACAAGAATCTGAAATATGACTATAAGATTGCTAAAAGTGCACACGCTGCAGGAGGCAGCAGTGCAGGAAGCCTGGGGAAGTACATGAAGTTTTTTGATGAAGTGGAAGCTATTTTACTGGACAAAGGACTGGAAAATGGGAGCATGGAGATGCAGAAGAGATTGTATGATGGTGAACTGGAAGCAGGGAGGCTACAAACACCAGCAGGCCACACGGGGCAGATAACAGGCTCTGAGAGGGAGGTGGTCATCGACATGGATGATGGTAAGCATCAAGTTTGCAATCAGTTGTTTTAGATTCAAGACTCCATGAAAATAATTTTCTTATTTTTCCTTATTTAAGATGACAACAGTGACGATTGCAACATGGACGGAGAAATGGAAATAAAGAGAGAGAGAAGTACAGGTTTGCCAACAAAGAAAAGAAAATCTGCCACCTGTGGAGTTTAGCTGCATATGTAAGCTTTTCCTTCCATATCTGTTCTTTTATTCCAGATGCCCATCGAGCTCACACAGACTCCAGCTCTGACCAAGTGGTCACAGTGTCAGACGCTGGTCGAAACTGGAGCGACCAAGAGGTGCGAGCCCTGATCCAAGTCTGGTCCGATGAGCGCATACGCAGGAAGCTGGAGAGCTCAACCAGAAAGAGGGACATCTTTGTCCAGATCTCGAGCAGGTTACTGCAGCAAGGCATCGACCGTGACTGGAAACAGTGTCACACTAAGTACAGGAACCTCAAGTATCTCTACAGGTGCCTTCAAAGGGGCAAGACTGATGAAGCTGACCCGAGATGCCTCATGAGGTTCTACGAAGAAGTGGACTCCATTATGAATCGCACGACTAACGACTCTCTGCGAGACACAGGAGCAGATTCAGACAGACTTATAATATCTGACAACTGTGATGAGAAAAATAAGGTGGACGGCAACTTGGCAAATTCTGACTTATCAGTAACCATCGAGGCATCAAACACTTACGAGTCAGAGCGGCATAAAATCAAGGAGCATCGTTTGGATCAAGAACACATGTTGATGAGTGAGCAGATCATTTAATCATCATTATCTTCAGTATGAATTAGATGAAAAGGTTACACAATGCTTTCAGTGGTCAGTTACAATGAGTAAGATAACCAAGCAGGAACACCACGGACAGCCAAAAACAAAGGTTTGGGGTTTTTTGTCCCTTAAAATATTTCTCAAAATCTTATATCAACAAAACATATTAGTTAGTATTTTAATTAAAACCTTAAAATCTACAGAGAAATTGTGGTTCAGTAAACTGACCCTTTAACACTGAATAGACTTGAAGTCAGAGGGAAATAAATATTATTTTCAAACCACCAACTTTCCAGTTAGTAAACAACTTGGTCCAACTTGAGCTGCAGCCACACAGGAAGTGGTTTTAAGATGTGTTTTATTTAAAAATGAGTCTCGAGGTGGTCGTAAGCCAGTCTTACTTTGTTTAGTACCAAGACAATTCTTTTCTTTTGCAGCAAAGAAGCATATCTATATCTGTTTTTGTAATCGCCTTAAATATTATAATTTTGCAGGTGCTTCTGAGAGTGAGGTCGATAAAGAGAATACTACTGCATCAAACAGAAGACTGAAGAGGAAAGCTGTGGATGAAGGTCTGAAATGTGTCTCCTTCTGAAATAATTAAATATGGATAAAAACATGGCTGTGAGCTAATACAATGCACAACTCATGAAACCCTGTTAGGAGCTGACATGTTCCACTAGTCGTACTTAAAAAGTACGTTAACCTTTGTCCTTCTTACTTCCAGACCCTGGACTGCACACATCAGTGAAAAAGCTGAACCCTCTTGGCCCTGTTGTTGCTGACAGACTGCACACCCAGTGTAAAGAAGAGCAGGACCACATCCCCATAATAAAGATCAACTCAGTCTGTTCAGTGGCCTCCCCTGCTCCATCGCCACAGGTAACATTCACTGATCTCATGTGACCATTACAAAACTGACGTATTCTCAGACATAATAAATGCTGGTGTGAGTTCTTTTAAAACTACACCAACTACTTGATTAATCGAGTGACAAATTATTAGTGTGAATGCTTGTAAAAGCATTCACAGTATTGTTATTCAAATCTTTATTAGTGTGAATGCTTGTAAAAGCATTCACAGTATTGTTCTTCTAATCTTTATTCTATTTTATCTATTCCGTACGTTTTTTGTACTCTATCTCCTTCAAAACCGTTCAACTTAGAAAAACCATTCAAACACTGTTAGATTCCTCTTCTTTTGGACATGACTGCTTCTATTTTTCTCATTTATAACATTTATATTTTTAAAATTATTCAACTTTTTTCAACAAAAATTTCCCATGTATTTCAATGGGGACACCCTTCAAATTCTCCTTCAACTTACTCCTCTTTAAACTGTATCTACTTCCACATACGTTGACGTGGAGCCACCATTCAAACTTTAAAACGAAGACAAGACATTCAACTATTCAACTTGTATTTATCTTTTCAATATCTATTATACTTTTTCTTTAGTTCCAGTTTAAGTTTCATGATGTTTTTTCACCCGTTTCAGAGTTTATAATGGGTGTGTATGGGACGGAATGTTGGGGCTAGAGTGAGACAGCTCAAGTGCTAGAGTGAGAGGAGCAAAAAAATTAATCTTAAAATCTTTTTTAAAACTGCTGCTGTGTCTGCGGCGTTTGCTCTACAGGTATGATTTTACCCTCAAAACGTAGCCATCGCTGACCTCTTTCATCCAATGTGTTTACTATTGTCCTAGGTGTTATGGTTCTTTCATAAATGTCACCAATGCAGAGCCTCCTCCCTCCAACTCCTCCATAGACTCTAATGTTAAAATGGCTCAGAAGGTTCGTTTGAAAATCAGAAGAGCATGGTGTCTTTCCACTGTCACCACGTCCATATAATAAACTCCACAGGCATGAAAACTGAGAATTAGGTAGACTGGACATTGCTGCCGCTCACTGTGAAAGAATTTCGTCAATAGGACCTGTACTTTTCATTTGGGAGCGATTTGTTTCGACCTGACTTTTCTGTTCATTTTAAGCAGCAAAAGTGAGGTGCATGTCTGTGCGTGTGTATGGAGCCATTGGGTGCAGTCACTATAGCAACCAGGCTCACACCTGCCTGCCTAACGAGCTCTGTCTCTCACTGTGCCAAGAATCATCTTAAACACTTCTCTTTCAACTGCTGCTGTGTCCACAGTGTTTGGTCTACAGCAATCATTTTACCCTCAAAACGAAGCCATCGTTGTTCTCTTTACAGCACAGTGTCTTTCAAAGCTCAGAGATTTAAACTTTTTAAACTGTGTGGATCCAAGTGGAGGGATCACATTCTAGTCATTCAGTGATTCAAAGAATATGAACTTTTGATATTCATTCAGATATTTTCTGACTCTAATTTTCTTTTCTCATTACTTAGGTTTTTCTAATTTACATTTAAAACATTTTCAGCTATTTTCCAGCTTCTTCTGTGTGAACATCAGGTTTCAAAAGTACTGCACTTTTGTTTTCAGGTTAAAAACTCTGTATTTTCCAGCTCATTCAACATTTTTGGCTTAATATTCAGCAATTAATTCATTTCAGTGCATACATTCAGATTCAAGCATTCACACTGCAGTTTCTTCAGAAAATGCACTTTCTAGTTGTGTGGATGCTTTAAGGCATCCACACTATTGTTTTCCTGTTTCTCTTTATTCTTTATTATTGTGTGGATGCTTTATGCATCCACACTATTGAGTTCCTGTTTCTCTTTATTCTTTATTCTACTTTATTCTACTTTATTGTGTGGATGCCCTAAAGGGCTTCCACACTATTGAGTTCCTGTTTCTCTTTATTCTTTATTGTGTGGATGCCCTTAAAGGGCTTCCACACTATTGTTTTCCTGTTTCTCTTTATTCTTTATTATTATTATTCTTCTAGTTGCTTCCGTACACTTTTTGGCACTTAACTACTCCCTCAGTTCTTAACCGATTTTCGCCATTCAAACTTTAAAAAATTCTGCTCTTTCTGCTCTTTCCGGCAATGACTTTTGGTGCTCATAACTTCTATACTTTTTGAGATATTGAATTTTTTTTGCAATATTTTTTGCCCATTTCTGCCATATTATCAGTGGCCTCACTGATTTTCCTTGCCGGGTTGACCTGTGTTTTAGCTCAGTGAGATGAGCGTCCGTTCTCAGACTGGGAGGCCCGGGTTCAAATCCCGCTTATGGCAACATTTCTTTCAGTTAACAGTTAAACTTTTTTTACTCTTTTCAACACAAATTTCAGCTTTATAACCCGTTTTCAGCAGAATCTTCAGTTTTTTCACCACTTTTCAGCACAAATCCCAGCTTTTTCAGCTATTTTCAGCAAAAACATCTTTTCAGCAGAATTCTGAAAAGTTCTGCAGAACTCTTTTCAGCAGAAATTCTGCTGATTGAACTCTTTTCAGCAGAATTTTCACCTCTTTTCAGCCGAAATTCTGCTTATTGACCTCTTCTGCAAAATTTTCACCCTTTTCACCTCTTATTAGCACAGATCTCAGCTGTTTTCAGAAAAAACTCTTTTGAGCAGAAATTCTGCTGATTCATCTCTTTTCATTGCAATTTTCTGCTTTTTCACCTCTTTTCAGCAGAAATTCTGCTGATTCACCTCTTTTCTGCAAAATTGTCAACCATTTCACCTCTTATCAGTGCAATTCTCAGCAGTTTCTGCTCATTTCACCATAATTGTCAGTCTCTCCATCTCTTATCTTGTGAGAGTGAATTTGGCACAGTGAGATGAGTAGCTGCTTTGCACCTGGTAGGGCCAGGTTCGAATCCTGCTCAGGGTGACATTCTTTTTTCACCACCATACAACTTTTTGCAACTTCTCAGCTTTTTCAGCTTTTCAGCAGACAGCTTCAGCGTTAAGGCATCCACACAGCATTTTCGCAGGAAATGCAAATTTTTCTAGTTCCACTATATTATTCTAGTTGCTTCCGTACACTTTTTGGCACTTATCTACTCCCTCAGTTTTCAGCCGATTTTCTCCGTTCAAACTCTAAACTGTTCTGCTCTTTCTGCTAATGCCGGCAATGACTTTTGGTGTTTATTACTATTATACTTTTTAAAATATTACACTTTTTTCCTTTAATTTGTCCCATTGAAATGAATGGGAAACTTCCACAATTCTGCTAAAACTTGCTTGTTTTTGAAACTTAACTACCTTGTCATACTTTCACCTAGAAACTCCATTCAAACTTTAAAATGTTCTCAAATTATTGGGCTATTCCTGTCTGATTCAGCTTTTTCAGATCTTCTACCGTTTTAATTTTATACCTCTTTAAGTTTTCAGTTGCAAAATTGTGATTTTTCAGAAAATACATGCGTTGCTATGGTTGCTATGCAATTAAGTCAGAGTGAGTGCTGGTCCGTTCTGAATTTTCTCTTCATGTCTAAACAACTTCTTGCTACTCGCCCAATTTCCACTCAAGCTCCACAAATTATAAATCAAAACGTAGGTATTTTTGCTGGCTTTCAGAAAATGTCACTATCATTGTTGTGGGAGTTATAGATTTTATGCAAATCTCCTCAGAGTAACACAAAGTCTGAAAATTCTCCATAGAAAGTCAATGGAGAGTTTGTTCAAAATCAGCGCTGGAATTCTCTAATGAGAGGCATTTTCAAATCGTCATATCTCCTTAACGAAACAAAGTTGAGACATGATGCTTGTGCCAATATATCTTCAGACATCCCTGATGCTCAATATTCAAGAATTTTTTCCTCGCCTATTACCGTTTGGCCATGAATTACACTTGTTTGAGGGTAGGAAATTTGTCCCTCGCTCAGATTACTTCAGATTTCAAACTCTGGAAATGAGGCACTTTTTTCTCTCGTCATATCTTTTTGATTGATTTCAACAGAGACCTGAAAATTTCCATGACTGTTCACCAAAGCCTGCTGTTTCTTACGGTGAAAGAATGATTTTGATGCTCCATATAGATTAAGAGTTACAAAACGTTGTTTGAGGGCAAGTCAAGGCAGTTTTGCTTTGCCTCTACTCAGTTACAGTGTATTACAAGTCATATATCTTCAATAATTTATATTTTATCTCTGAATTATGAAGGCCTGAAGTTTTCCCCATCTCTTCTGAACAAATCGGTGTCAGAATGAGCGTTCTAGCCCCTACGGTTAGGAAATTATGGCCATTTGTTCGAGGGGAATCCTGAATGTGAGAAATACACTGCAGAAAACTCATAGCTGTCTCTGTGTCTGTGTGTGTAAGTGCTGATTACAGCAGGTGCAGCCAATTTAGCTGACCTAGATATACCAAGCCCAGACTCTTAACAGCCCCTGTACACTTTGCTCTATGTGTATGTGTGTGTGTATATCAATATTTCTCCCATGTTAAAGTATTACTCCTCCATAATAGTATTTGTGCTAAATCAAAGTACTTCTACTACATCTTAGTACTTCTGCTCAATCATAGTATTTCTGCTAAATCATAGTATTTTTGAAAAATCATGGTATTTTTCCCAAATCATGGTTTTGGGGCAGAACCATAATATTTATTTTATGTTATGAGATTACTACTAAGTGGAGGAATGTCTGTTATGTTATAGTTTATGTGCTGAATATAGTATATCTGCCAAATCATAGTATTCATCCCAAATCATAGTATTTATGCAAAATTACAGTATTTCTGCTAAAAGGCAGAAATAGTACCTTTTAGCAGAAATTTCTTTGAAAAGATATTATTTATGTTAAAACAGTATTTCTGCTAAATCATAGTATTTCTGCGAAATCATAGTATTTGTACTTATTCATAGTACTTGTGCCAAATCATAGTATTTGTACCCAATCATACTATTTCTGCAATATGATCGTATTTGTGCCAAATCATGGTATCTTTTTGCCAAATCATGGTATTTGTGCCAAATCATGTTATTTGTGCCCAGTTAAAATTTCTGTTATATTATAGTGTTACTACTAAGTCGTAGAATTTCTGTTATGTTATAGTATATCTGCTGATTATAGTATATGTGCCAAATAATAGTATTTATAGCAAATAATAGTATTACTGCCCAAACATAGTATTTCTTGTAGTATTTGTAGTAGTAGTTGTTGTAGTATTTGTGCAAAAACATAGAATTTCTGCAAAATCATAGTATATCTGTTATGTTATAGTATTACTACTAAGGCATAGTATTCCTACCAAATCATAGTATTACTGCAATTCCATAGTATTTGAGCGAAATCGTAGTATTTGTGCAAAAACATACTATGTCTGCAAAATCACATTATATCTGCTATGTTATAGTATTACTACTAAGGCATAGTATTTCTACCAAATCATAGTATTCCTTCAAAATCATAGTATCACTGCAATTTCATAGTATTTGAGCCGAAACTGTAGTATTTGTACTAAATCATGGTACTTGTACCAAATCATAGTATTTTTTGGAAATCATATTATTTGAACCAAAACATTGTATTTGTACGAAGTCATAGTATTTCTTCTAAATCATAGTATTTCACCCAAATCTCAGTAGTTGTGCTAAAACCCAGTATTATTGCCAAATCGTAGTATTTGTACTGAAACATAGTATTTGTGCCAAATCATAGTATTTGCAATCATAGTTTCTGGTTAACGCTCCATCCATATTGTGCTAGTTGTGCAAAAACATAGACTGTCTGCAAAATCATAGTATATCTGTTATGTTATAGTATTACTACTAGTCACAGTATTTCTGCCAATTCGTAGTATTTGTACTAAATCATACTACTCGTGCCAAATCATAGTATTCAAATCAAAATATAGTATTTGTACCAAAGCATTGTATTTGTACGAAGTACAGTATTTCTGCCAAATCATAGAATTACTGCAATTTCATAGTATTTTGAGGAATCCCTTTTGTTATAGTATTACTTCTAAGTCATAGTATTTCTGCTTTGTCATAGTATTTGTACTGAAACATAGTATTTCTGCCAAATCATAGTATTACTGCTATTTCATAGTATTTGAGTGAAATTACAGTGTTTCTGCAAAAACATTGTATTTCTGCAAAATCATAGTATTTCTCTCATCTTAAAGTACTCAATTATAGTATTTGTGCCAAAGTTTAGTATTTCTGCCAAATGATATTATCTCTGCTAAATCATAGTGTCTGCCAAATCATAGTATTTGTGCCAAATTATGGGATTTTGCCAAAACATGGTACTTGTGCCAAATTATAGTATTTGTGCCCAATTAATATTTCTGTTATGTTATAGTATTACTACTAAGTCATAGAATTTCTGTTATGTTCTGCCAAATCATAGTATTATGGCTATTTCAGAGTATTTGAGTGAAATTACAGTGTTTCTGCAAAAACATTTTATTTCTGCTAAATCATAGTATTTCTGTTATCTTAAAGTACTTGCACTCAATTATAGTATTTGTGCCAAAGTTTAGTATTTCTGCCAAATCATATTATCTCTGCTAAATCATAGTGTCTGCCAAATCATAATATTTGTGCCTAAGCACAGCATTTGTACCAAAACATAGTATTTCTGCCAAATCATAGTATTTGTCCTAAAGCATAGTATTTCAACAAAATCACAGTATTTCTGCTATGTTATAGTATTTGTGCTTGTAGAAAAACCTGTGTTAGTGTGAGCTACATTACCCAGCAGCCTCTGAGCAGTGAGGGAATTCATGGGACTTCTGAGCTAGATGGTCTTCCTTCGTTCCTGTGCTACGATTGAGGAGAGAGCTGCTGGGAAGGGGAGCAAATAGCCCATCCTGTATTTGTTGGGGATGGTGTGTGTCACATAAACGTGAGTTAATGTTCCATGCTTAAGATGTTTACCCTGCTACTTGTGTTTATTGGTTTTAGTTACCTTTAGCGTATGTGCTAGTTAGCGAAAGCTATGGCAGCACAGTTATTTGATTGTTTTGGGCTTGTTCCTGTTTGTTTGTTCCCCCTGCAAATTTATGTGAATTTGTACACTGTAATATCGCTGTATTACGTAGTGGCTAAGTAGGAGGCTGACTGTTACTAAGTGCATCAGTGTACATAGGTCATCTGTTGTGTTGGAGTGCCCTCTTGTGGCGCCTTTTGGGTAGTGCCTTAGTAAACACTGCAAAGAAGTGGTATCAGACTGGTTTGTAGTGGAGGAATTTGTTGCCAGTTTCTTTCATCTTTAATCCGTATTCATGTTGTAATGTAGTAACTTTTGTGGCACAAATACCACAATATGGCAGAAATACCATGTTTTGGCACAAATACTTTGATTTGGTATACTTTAGCTTCTTCACCTCTTTTCAGCAAAATTTTCAGTTTTTTCACCCCTTTTCAGCACAAATTCCAGCTTTTTTGGCGGTTTTCAGAAAAAAAACCCTCTTTTCAGCAGAAACTCTGCTGATTCACCTCTTTTCAGCGCAAGGTTCTACTTCTTTGCCTCTTTTCTGCAGAAATTCTCCTGATTCACCTCTTTTCTGCAAAATTTTCATCCTTTTTGCCTCTTATCAGCAGAGTTCTCAGCAGCTTCTGATAATTTCAGCACAATTGTCAGTCTATCTACCTCTTTTTTGTGAGAATGAGTTTGGCTCAGTGAGATGAGTAGCTGCCTTGAGACCAGGAGGTTCGAGAGGAATCCTGAACGTGAATGTAAGAAATACACTGCAGAAAACTTATACCTCTCTCTGTGTCTGTGTGTGTAAGGGCTGATTACAGCAGGTGCAGCTAATTTAACTGACCTAGATATACCAAGCCCAGACTCTTAACAGCCACTGTTCCCTTTAGGCTCTGTGTATGTGTATGTTTGTGTGTCTGTATCAATATTTCTCCCATGTTAAAGTATTACTCCTCCATAATAGTATTTCTGTTAAATCAAAGTACTTCTACTACATCTTAGTATTTCTGCTAAATCATAGTATTTTGGCCAAATCATGGTATTTGTTCCAAAGCATAGTATTTCTGCCAAATCACAATATAACTGCAAAATAAAGGTCTTTTTTTTTTAGACAAATCATAGTGTTTGTGTTAAATCCTAGTAATTCTGCTCAATCATAGAATTTCTGCTATGCTGAAGTGCTTTTTGCTAGATTACAGAATTTCTGCTAAGTCAAAGTATTTCATGTAAGTCATAGTATTTATACCAAGTCCCAGTGTTTCTGCCAAACCATAAATCATAAATAATGTGGCGTGTTGGGGGAACAGCTAGTTCTCTCCCATCATGCCTTGGGACATGTGCTGCATTTGAGATGTTCTTGTTTCATTGTTTATGGTTACGTTACTTTTAACTGTTGTCTTGAATGTTGTGTTTATACTACGGTACAAAGTCACTAACAGTTATTGTTTTATAGGAAGAATGCAGTACCATAAGTGAGTTCTGTTATGCTCTTATTGACCCTTGAAGCACATTGTGACACAAGCAAGTATGTTTAATAAAAAAACTCCCCCTACCAGCTTGGGGTGGAAATACAGGATCAATCGCTCCCTGTGAGCTTCTTTGCAAGATTCATCTGCAAGCCACAATAATTTTAATAAAGCAAAGTTAAGACGAGAGGCTTGTGCCAATTCATCTTCAGACACTGCTGACACTCACGGTTGGAGCAGTTTTTGCTGTCATCTTACTGTTGAGCCATAAATTATGTTTGTTTTCAAACTCTTGAGCCAGAAATTACATTTGTTTTCAAACACTTAAAATGAAGCCGTTTCTTCTCTCGTCATATTTCCGCGACGGAGGTACAAAGAGCTATCGCAGTCAAAGTTCATGAAATTCTGCTGATTCACCCAGTAAAGGAATTGTGCTTCTATCCCACCTAGTTTTTGAGTTACACGACATTTTGTAACTCCAGAAAACGGCGCTTTACGCCTCTCACCGCGATCTAATTCTGACTGCTCATCTCCCTGTTTTCCAGGCACTGGCTCTCTTTGCCGGTGGCGCATTTGGTAATGACACGGGTCTGCAGCCCAAAGGTCGTGGGTTCAATTCCACCTTGGTCCACATGGTTTTTTTTTCACTACAAATTTATACACTATCACAGACCTGTAATTTATATTGCTAATTTATTACAATTCTGCAAAGTTTTATGATTTTAGCAGTTTTTCTAATATGGACCTCAGATTCTTGTTAACGCTCCATGGCAGAAACAACTACACAGCGTGATGAAGCAGACTGAGGCAGTACCTCTGATTGGTGAATTAGAGCAGAACCAGGTTGTTCTTTCATTTCATTTCTTTATTTATTTCACACATGGTTCAAATGTGTTTCTTTTTCTACATACAGAACCTTCTGCCTCTTTTCAGCAGAAATTCTGCTCATTCACCTCATCTCTTGTGTTGGAGTGCCCTCTTGTGGCACCTTTTGGGTAGTGCCTTAGTAAACGTGAACACTGCAAAGAAGTGGTATCAGACTGGTTTGTAGTGGAGGAATTTGTTGCCAGTTTCTTTCATCTTTAATCCGTGTTCATGTTGTAATGTAGTAGTACCACAATATGGCAGAAACACTATGTTTTGGCACAAATACTTTGATTTAGTATACTTTAGCTTCTTCATCTTCTTCACCCCTTTTCAGCACAAATTCCAGCTTTTTTGGCTGTATTCAGAAAAAAGACAACTCTTTTGAGCAGAAACTCTGCTGATTCATCTCTTTTCAGCGCAAGTTTCTGCTTCTTTGCCTCTTTTCTGCAGAAATTCTGCTGATTCACCTCTTTTCTGCAAAATTTTCAGCCTTTTCACCTCTTATCAGCACAATTGTCAGCAGCTTCTGCTCATTTCAGCAGAATTGTCCGTCTCTCCACCTCTTCTTTGTAAGAATGACTTTGGCTCAGGGAAATGAATAGCCGCCTTTGAGCAGAAATTCTGCTGATTCATCTCTTTTCAGCGCAACTTATTGCTTCTTTACCTCTTTTCTCCAGAAATTCTGCTGATTCACCTCTTTTCTGCAAAATTTTCAGCCTTTTCACTTCTTCTCAGCACAATTCTCAGCAGCTTCTGCTCATTTAGCAAAATTGTCAGTTTCTCCATCTCTTGTTTTTGAGAGAAAGAGTTTGGTTCAGTGAGATGAGCAGCTGCCTTGAGATAAGAGCGGCCAGGTTCAAATCCCGGTCATGGCAAAACCTTTTTTCAGTTTTCTCTTTTGTTCTGCCTCTTTTCTGCAGAAATTCTGCTGATTTACCTCTTTTCTGCAAAATTTTCAGCCTTTTCACCTCTTATCAGCACAATTCTCAGCAGCTTCTGCTCATTTTAGCAGAATTGTCGGTCTCTCCTCCTCTTCTTGAGACAATGAGTTTAGCTCAGTGAGATGAGTAGCTGCCTTGACACCAGAAGGGCAAGGTTCAAATCCTGCTCAGGGTGACATGTTTTTTTTCACCACCATACAACTTTTTGCAACTTTTCATCTTTTTCAGCTTTTCAGCAGACAGCTTCAGCGTTAAGGCATCCACACAGCATTTTCGCAGGAAATGCAAATTTTTCTAGTTGTGTGGATGCCCTAAAGGGCTTCCACACAATTGTTTTCCTGTTTCTCTTTATTGTGTGGATGCCCTAAAAGGGCTTCCACACTATTGAGTTCCTGTTTCTCTTTATTCTTTATTGTGTGGATGCTTTAAGCATCCACACTATTGAGTTCCTGTTTCTCTTTATTGTGTGGATGCTTTAGGCATCCACACTATTGAGTTCCTGTTTCTCTTTATTCTTTATTATTCTACTTTATTCTACTTTATTGTGTGGATGCTTTAGGCATCCACACTATTGAGTTCCTGTTTCTCTTTATTCTTTATTATTCTACTTTATTCTACTTTATTATTATTGTGTGGATGCTTTAGGCATCCACACTATTGAGTTCCTGTTTCTCTTTATTCTTTATTATTCCAGTTGCCAATTTTTGTACGTTTTTTGGCACTTAACTACTTTAACAATTTTCAGCCGATTTTCACCGTTCAAATTTTAAACTATTCTGCTATTTCTGCTAATGTGTGCTATGACTTTTGGTATTTTTTGCTGTTATACTTTTTAAAATATTAAGCTTTTTATGCTTTTTTTTGTCCCATTGAAATGAATGGGAAACTTCCAAAATTCTGCTAAAACTTGCTTGTTTTTGAAACTTAACTATTTCCTCATACTTTCACCTAGAACAACCATTCAAACTTTAAAATATTCACAAATTATTGGTCTATTCATGTCTGATTCAGCTTTTTCATATCTGTTACCATTTTCATCTTATCCCTTTTTAAGTTTTGAGTTGCAAAATTGTGATTTTTCACAAAATACATGCGTTGTTATGGTTGCTATGCACTTGGCTTTCAGTGAGCCACTGTAAGTTTCACAGTCTTCTCTTCATGTCCGAACAACTTCTTGCTACTCGCTCAATTTTCACTCAACCCACACAAATTATACATCAAAACGTAGGTATTTTTGCTGGCTTTCAGAAAACGGCACTATCATTGTTGTGGGATTTATAGAACTTTGGCAAATCTCCTCAGAGCAACACAAAGTCTGAAAACTCTCCATAGAAAGTCAATGGAGAGTTCGTTTAAAATCACCGCTTGATTTCTGTAATGAGAGGCATTTTCGAATTGTCATATCTCCTGAACGAAGCGAAGTTAAGACATGAGGCTTGTGCCAATATATCTTCAGACACTCCTGACGCTCACAATTCAAGAATTTTTTTCTCATCTATTACCATTTGGCCATGAATTGGGTTTGTTTGAGGGTAGGAAATTTGTCCCTCGCTCAGTTTTCTTCAGATTTCAAACACTGGAAATGAGGCACTTTTTTCTCTCGTCATATCTTTTTGATAGATTTCCACAGAGACCTGAAAATTTCCATGACTGTTCACCAAAGCCTGCTGTCTCTTACGGTGAAAGAATGATATCGATACTCCAAATAGATTTAGAGTTAGAAAGCGTTGTTTGAGGGCAAGTCAAGGCAGATTTTGCTTGCCTCTACTCAGTTATGGTGCATTAGAAGTCAAATATCGTCAATAATTCATATTTTAATGATAAATCGTTAACACTTTAAGATTCCCCCATCTCTTCTGAACAAAACGGTGTAAGAATGACTGTTCTAGCCCCTACGGTTAGGAAATTATAGCCATTTGTTTGAGAGGAATCCTCACTATGAGAAATTCACTGCAGAAATCCTGTCTCTGTGCTCTGTGTGTGTAAAAACGGCTGCACCTGTTTTGGCGGGAAAAAGTACACAGCCTCTCTGATTGGTGGATTCAAATTTAGCAGCTCCCAGGCTGCTTGACTGACCTAGAAACTTGATTTTCTCTCTGTGTGTGTGTGTGTGTGTGTGTGTGTGTGTGTGTGTGTGTGTGTCAGAGAGAGAGAGATAGAGAGGGCGAGAGAGAGTTTTTATGGGAGCATCTTATTGTATGATTTAAATTCAATATATTTGGACTGGTTGACTGAATTTGATCCTGTGTGTGTCTCTCTGTGCTTGTGGGACTTTTTGCAGCTGTCCATTTTGCTTTTCCAATTTTTCTATTTAAGTTATTACTATTGTGCTAAGTCATAGCATTTGTGCTGCTTTTCAGTACTTGTGCTAAATACAGCATTTCTGCTAAATCATACTATTTCTGCTATTTTATAAGATTTGTGCTAAATACAGCATTTGTGCTAAATCATACTATTTCTGCTATTTTATAGGATTTGTACTTAATATAATATTTCTGTTTAATTATAGTATTTCTGCCATTTTATAGTATTTGTGCTAAAACATAGTATTTCTACTAAATGCAGTATTTCTGGGTAATCATTGTATTTCTATATATTTCTGCCAGGTCCCCAGGGAGTCAGTCCTAATATTCAAATTTACATATCAGGACCTGGACGGCTTCCCGTCCAGGTCCTACGGTTAGGAAATTATAGCCATTTGTTTGAGGGGAATCCTCACTATGAGAAATAAACTGCAAAAGGTCCTTTCTGTCTCTGTGCTGCGTGTGTAAAAGCCTGCACTTGGTGCACCAGTTTTGGCGGGAAAAAGTACACAGCCTCTCTGATTGGTGGATTCAAATTCAGCAGCTCCAGGCTGCTTGACTGACCTAGAGGCATACAGGAAACACATTATGCACAGTCCCTGTTTGTTCACTTGCTGCTGTGTGTGTGTGTGTGTGTGTGTGTGTGTGTGTGTGTGTGTGTGAGACCCTTTTTATGGCAGCATGTCATTGTAGGATTCAAATTGATTATATTTAGACTGGTTGACTCGATTACATCCTGTGTGTGTGTGTCTCTGTGCATTTGTGTTTCCATTTGTGTCCATAATTGTAATTGTGTGTATCTGCTGGCTGTTATTTCTTTCTTTTCTTTTTTTGTCAATTTTTTACCTTTCAACAAGCACATTTGAGCGACCCTTACCATGTTCAGCATTTTTTCAGCTGTCCATTTCGCTTTTCCAATTTTTCTATTTAAGTTATTACTATTCTGTTAAATCATGCTATTTCTGCTATTTTATAAGATTTATGCTAAATATAGTATTTCTGCTTAATAATAGTATTTCTGCTGAATTATAGGATTTCTACCAAATCATAGTGTTCCTGCTAAATCATAGTATTTCTGCTACTTTTTGGTATTTGTGATAAATACAGTATTTCTGCTAAAAAATAGAATTTCTGCTATTTTATAGGATTTGTGCTAAATATAGTAATTCTGCTAAATCATAGTAATTAGCCAGAGGAGTCTGTTCAGTGACAGGTTGATTCTCCCAAAGACAAGAACCAACAGACTTAAAAACTCCTTTGTCCCACACGCCATCAGACTGGTTAACTCATCTCTGGAGGGGAGAGGGAGGGGAAACAGGAGGACAAAGGAGGGGGGGACAAATAAGCTGTAGTGCCTTCTCACTGTGCAATACTTTTTGTGCAATACTTTTTGTTAGTAGTCAACGGTGCAATAGACTTCAATATTTGAAATGTGCAATTCACTTGTAATCTTATTCCTATTTATTCTATTTATCCCTTTCATATATTTTATTTATATATATATATATATATATATATACATATATATCTGTATTTATATATGTGTGTATATATAATATTCTGCTCATGCTGTGTAACTTCTGTCAGTGTTGTGCTTTTGGAAACCGAATTTCCCAGAGGAACCCACCCAAGGGATTAATAAAGTCTTACCTTATCTTATCTTATCTTATCTTATCTTATCTAATGCTCCCAAATCATAGTATTTCTGCTTCTTTTTGGTATTTGTGATGAATACAGTATTTCTGTTAAAACATAGCATTGCTACTAAATGTAGTATTTCTGCTTAATTATAGTATGTCTACCAAATCATAATATTTCTGACACAAGCAGCGTGTGTGTGTGTGTGTGTGTGTGAGAGAGAGAGAGAGACCCTTTTTTTGGCAGCATCTCATTGTAGGATATAAATTGAACATATTGAGACTGGTTGACAGGCATTTTAAAAATTTCTGTGAATTTCTCACTGGAATCTAACCATGTTCACCATTTTTTTAGCTGTCCATTTTGCTTTTCCAATATTTTTACTTAAGTTATTACTATTATGCAAAATCATAGTATTTCTGCTACATTTTACTATTTGTGCTAAATACAGTATGTCTGCTAAGTCATGCCATTTCTGCTATTTATAGGTTTTCTGCTAAATGTAGTATTTCTGCCAAATACTATTATTTCTTACAAATCATAGTATTTCTGCTAAGTTATTATGTTTCTCTTAAGTCACAATTTTTTTGCTAAGATGTTATGTTAATGCTCCATGTCTGAAATACATTACAGAAAGCCCATGTCTCTGTCGGTGTGAGCAAGGGATACAGCTGCACTGACAGGGACAACTACATAGCCTGATGAAGCAGACAGAAGTGACAGCTCTGATTGGTGGATTCAAATTGAGCAGATCCAGGCTTTTTGACTCTCATAGATACAGCTGAAAATATAAAGCTGAAAAAAAAAAAACTGAAGAAGCCGATGTCAGTGTTTGAAAAAGTTTTTTAACTTCTAATAACTTTACAGAAGTGTGTGTGTGTGTGTGTGTGTGTGTGTGTCTTTGTCTGTGCTTTGTGTGACTCAATTTTTATTCGCTGCATCCATTAGTGGATTCAGCTTGACCAGATTCAGACTGATTGACTGGCATAGAAACACACAGGACACGTTTGTTTGTCCCTGTATGCCCTTGTGTGTGTATGTTTGTATGTATGTCTGTGTTTATGTATGCATCCATGTTTTTGCACATTGTTTTCTGAATATAGGTTATTTATCACTGTGTGTGTTTGTCCCTATTTGTAAACATTGCTAGGCATGTCATTTTTGCCTTAGCTTTGTGTATCTGCTGGCAGTTCCTCTGTAACGTTTCTAATGTTTCTGCCAAGTTTTCACAGTTGAACAACAACTAATCTTTTGAGGAAACTTCAGCTTTTTGAAGGTGGCTGTTTTGCATTTCCAATATTTCTGCTAAAGTATTACTTTTCTGCTAAATTATACTATTTCAGCTCCTATGTTGCATTTCTACTACGTGTTACTATTATACTACTGTATATTAAGTTATACTCTTACACCATTTCTTCCTGGTTTTTAGGTTTGCGCTACATATTAACATTTCTGCTGTATTACAACACTTCTGCAATGTTGTACTACTTCTTCCAAGTTACTATGTTTCTCCTGAGTTACAATATTTCTGTAACTAAAATAAATTTTAGCAGCCCTCACCCCGCCATACATGTTAACTAGGTAAAATAAATATTTATGTAGATATTTTGCAAAGATTTATTATTCATTTTTTAGGAGCATAGTGCTTTTTTCCAAATTCAGGTGAAGGCCCTTTATGCGCTGAAAGTCCAAAGGTGATATAAGGATCAGTTTTTGTTTGATACATGGACAATTCAAGTTCAGCTTTTTAATTCATTTAAGAGAGACCTTCAATTGGATGTTTTTACTTTTTGTTATTTTTAAGAGTTCAAAATGTGTCCATTACATAAATAAAATTTCATTTACTTTGTAGCATTTCATGGATTTCATAAGCAACACACTATAGTTGTTTATACAGAGCATAAAGGTAAAAAACAATGTGTCCAGTGTTATCTTCATTTCAGATGTCAAAAAGTATTTGTGGCTCCCAGTGCTTTTCCATGCAAACCGGGTCCAAATGGCTCTTTGGTTCTTAAATGTTGCTGACCCCTGGTTTAGATGGTTGTCTTTAAAACCTTCACTGAAGAGTCTTGTTGGAGAAAGCCACACCTTTACCTCACTGCAGCAGGGGTGAACAAGTGGGTGCAAGTCTATTTAGGTTAGAATCCATATGATTATAACCAATATGTATTAGAATAAAATAAATAAATGTGCAATGAACATGTCAGGAGTCACTGTTGAAAAGCCTCATGGCAGTGGGGTTAAAGTACCTCCTGAACCTCTGATTCCTGCAGTGCAGCGAGGCGAGCCTCTGCAGCTCCTACTCTACTGTGAGGATGCTTAGGTGAACACCAACACCAGCCCCTTGGTTTTGTTGTTCAGGAGAAGACTGTTCTTATTACTCCAGCCAGTTAAATAAATATATCATAATACAGTACATTTTAACATAATGACCTTATATTTATTTATGACTTTTAACCATAATTTCAAATTAAAATAATCCTGTTTGAAATATTTATTCAACTTATAGAATTAAATCTCTGCTAGCTGTTTTCTGTTTCAAAAATATCTAGTTTAATACTATTTAAATTTACAAATATCTTTCACATTTTCAATGCCAATTTAGTGTAATGGCGGAGTTTCCCACTACCCGTGAATGCCTCTTATTTTATGTCTCCGGCTGACTCCTGAATCTCCGCCCACTCTCTGCTCGATCCCTGATGGTAAGCCTGCTTCTCTGTCTCTCTTCTCTGAAATGAAATGTCTATAAGCTGTTTGAGTGATTTACCCAGTTGTTGTTAGTGACTTATAAAGCCAGTCGAAGTATAAGTCATGTTAAAGTAACACAATGGCTGCTTTGTTAGTGAAAGGTTGTAATTTTAGTATTTAAAAGGAGTGTTTGGTAAGCTAGCCCTAACAACCAAGTGCTAACGCCTAGCCTAGCTCCTATAGGCCCAGTGCAAAATGTATTTGGTTCACTTGATTGTTTAATACAGTTATTGTGTTGTATTCGGTTCATTCGGTGTGTTAGTGTTTCTGAGTCTCTTAGGGAAGCTGAAGTTAGTTCTCCTCTTCACAAATCAGTCAGTTAAAACGGCCTCATTCTTTAGGTTATAAGGTAATAAGCCGCCATCTTAGAACCACTGATAAGCTGCTGAAGCAGCAGGGTCGGCAACTTCAAAGGAGCCATTTTACCGCCTCTGACAGAAGGCCGGGAGAAAAAGAGTCATGTGCCTGTGCGGGTGTGTCTGTGTTACAGGTTAATTAACAAAAGGGAGAGAGAGTGAGGATAAAACACATAATATAAGAATAATAACATCTCTTAACAAGAAGAATTTTTTTTTCAATTAATCAATTTTAGTTTTTTAGTTAAATTTTAAGAACTGTTTAACAAACACTAGTTTGTGCAGGTTGGTTGGTTTTTAAGTAAAACCTACACCTGCAGCTCTGTTTAATTTTTCACAAAGTGAGAAGTTAATGAAATATAAAAAAGGCCACCTTCAAATAAATAAAATGCAGCAGTGCGCCATTAATATTATTAATATGATATTTAGATATTTAAAACAACAGCATATTAAATGATACTGTGTGCAGGTGATAATATTTTTAGGAAGCAGAATTTGAATGCAGACCAGCTCAAATGTTGAAGCCTACAAATATATCACCCAAGCTTTCATTTATGATTGCTCACGCTTTGAAATTGTGATGTCACAATTTGATAAAGTGTGCAGTGCTAGGTGTAGCAAATCATTGCTTATTAAATCTACTGTGTTATCTAATAGCACCAAACTAATAGAGCTATCACATAACTGAGAAAGTTGTGTGGCTTATTACAAATGGATGAAACCACATTTTACCTTAATGAAGACAGTAATCTTTAATAAGGTGTAGAAAAAAGAGGTGAGTTGTTTGTTGCTGTGGTAAACAAAGAAGTGTACTGAATCTTTTGGACTACACAGAGTGATGTAGTATTGACTCTGATGCTGATTTGAGTTGTCTCATTCTGTATTTCTGTGCTTTGTCTTTTGTTACACAGAGTGAACGAGATCTTTGGTTTTGCCTTTGCTGGTAAGTAAACAGTGATTGTAACTGAAGCAGTATGAACCTGGCATCGTGTAGCACATTTGGCAACTTACATACAGTAGTTTGAGTTTTTGTGATATGTTTCCATTTACTGATGGGCAAAAACACAAAGTCAGGATTTATGACATGTGGCAGCAAAGCCCCCACACAGGGCCTCTGACTGTCCCTGAAAATGTCCCTGAAGTTTAAAAGCCCATTTATGTATGGTTTAAATTCTTATGGCTTATCAAATCTAAACATAACTAAATGTCAGATGTCTTTATACAGTTGTTCATTTTCTCCTTATGTTTGTGGATTTAAGTAGCAGACAAAACAATTAAAGTGTTTTAGGGGAGTCAGTATAAGTGGTTGCTCAAACACTTAAGAGCTGCACAGGTACTGATTTATATTGTCTCTCAAATTCTGCTGATGTATTACATTAAAGTCAGAACACTGTAGAAGTATTTTGCCTGACTCGGTGTAAGTAATAGCTTTAACAGTTAAGCAATAATAAAAACGAAGAGAACCAGAGGTGTGAGTGGACATTGTTAGGTAAATTACAGCCAGTGTGTCTAAATGGTTTATTACTTATTTGGTGACTATAATGTGTTTTAAAATTAAATAGAAAAGTTGCCAAAAAGGTACACTGCAAAATTCATAAATATTCATAGCAACGGGTACAATGAAAGGACTTTTTAGTGTAATATTTTAAGACATTTAATTTTAATTACAAAACATGGTGCTATTGTAACATGTCAATATTTAAAATTATTTTAAGATTTACATATTCATATCAGACATGATGAGGTTTTCTGTTGCTTCTGATTTATTTAATTACTTTGTATCTAACATTTTTAAAAGTTTTGGTTTTTCACTTTATTAGCACTGACCTGTTGTAGAAAATGTTGGAGCCACAAGGCTTCTGTGTAGGAAATATTTGGTATATCCTGCACTTGTGCCAATTGGTGGCTATTCTTTGCATTTCTGTAGTAATGAATGCTTTTATTACACATGCCATTTGAGACGCTGCAGTTCATTTATCTCCTCTTTACACTACAGTAAGCTCATAAAGCCTTAAAGTAATTGAGGATTTTACTAGTTAATTTATGTCATAGTAAATTGGATTGTGTGTGAAGAGGCTCAACAGTCTGAATCATCAAACAGTGATCTGATGAATTGTTTCCTTTCTCTAGACTGCTGATCTGATCGTCTCAAGTCTGGTAAGTAAAGGTTTGTCTGATGTGCAGTGCTGGGAAATGTTTCTCATTATAGGAGATTCAGTTTAGTGCTGTGAGTCAGCACAGCTCTTGTCAATCATCAAATCCTAGAAAAGTCTATGTAAACATTTCCAGACTTACAGATCTCTCTTATCATCATACTACATTTTTAATTAGGCCCTAATATCGGCCATGCTAAGTTTATTGTAGATTTAGCGGGGTGTGTATTAAACATGCCCTATATTTGACTGAAATATTTAGAAACTGCTGTATAGGAGTCATCTGTCTCCAAATTTTTCATTTTGCCAAAATATACTGAGTAAATTATTTTTTACTTTTATGTTAACGGCTCCCCAGACATTATGATATACTGTTGTACCAGGTAACTACAC
Source organism: Oreochromis niloticus (assembly GCF_001858045.2). NCBI lineage: Eukaryota > Metazoa > Chordata > Actinopteri > Cichliformes > Cichlidae > Oreochromis > Oreochromis niloticus. The sequence goes on along the minus strand of NW_020328850.1, from coordinate 12,690 downwards.
ACAGAAATGGAAATTTGAGACCTTTGGGCATTTAGGAACATGTGATGTGTCATAAGTTAGAGTTGAGTGCATGTGAAGTGTTTAAAGCAGGTGGTCTGAAACTGTCTGCTCTAACTTCATTGTGTGGGTTTAGCTTGACCATATAATGTTTACAGTAAGTTACTGTAGCACCACATCTTGGTTTACAGACTCTGTTTGTTTTTATTGTGTTAATAGAATGCAAAAATGTCCTTAGAAATGTTCCACCACCATATGTTAAACATTTTCATTCAGTTGAATCTAATAATGTACTGTACAACTCTTCAGTGTGTAATGATATAGATGTTCTGTATTGTACGGACTGTAAGGCGCACTAAATTTTAAGGCACATTAAGCCAAACAAAACAGATAAGTCAAACTTCATTCAACTCATTTACAATAACTCTCAACATTGTTCAGTCGTAAGACATAAAATACAGACCAATACACTCAGTTTTCAGGATTTGTGTATTGATGAATGTGGATTGATCAGTTTGAAATCTGCTTCATAAGCATGGCTCTCAACAGGTGCCAGGCCCTTATACACACACACACACACATCATAATATGTTGAAGCACAGTACGAATTACTCTACGAGGGTGCTGACTATGGTAGCCATGCTCCGACAATACATCAAGTGATGCTGCTTTGTAGCTTACCAAAGACATACTAAAACATTTGACAGATTTTTGAGTGCCGTGTACCACATAGAATTGGTTTGAAATCAGTAAGCACAACCATACATAAGGTGCACTGTCTATTTTTAAGAAAATTAAAGGCTTCTAAATGTGCCTTATAGTCTGAAAAATACAGTAAAGCCTGGTTTACTGGAAGTGTGTCTAATTCCACTTTATTTCTGTCTTACAGGTGACCTGCTGCAGAAAACCCTCTCCCTCTATCATTAACAAGCAATTCAGTCTGTCCTATCACTCTCCCTCTCCCTGCTCCATCTTTTTTGACAAGCCATTCTATCTTCTATCATTTCTCCGCCACGAGCTCTATCTAAGTTGACAAGCTTGAACCTGAGTTGAAACGCAATCCTGTGACTTGAAATCAAGTTTTACCAGAATCTAAGTTTTTGGAATTGAAGTTACCAGAACTTCGTCAATCTGTTTTCAGAATTCTGAGAGATCTCCGCTCTCACTGCTCCATCTTTCCTGTCGTTAAACTCTCTCACATCCAGTCATTTTGCTGAAAATCACAAGTAGAAAGTTGAAATTACAGTAGTAGAATTACACTACAGTAGAACTCACAGTAGAAACTACTTACACAGTCCTACATTTGTCATTTTAATTTTTACATTACACTTTGGAATAAACACTGATAGTTTGGCTTACGGGTGCTGTTACTTTGGTAAATTATATAAAATACACACCTTTTTCAAGGTTTATTTGTAGTAAGATAATCTGGTTATTTTGTAATACATACATTCAGACTTATATTCACATAAATAATAAATTGGATTCAAATATATTTTTCAAGTCTGTTTCATTGGTTATAACATTTGACTACAAGTTTATACTATTATTATTTAAGGACAAACCCTTTTTTGTCACTCAGTGTAAGTATTCAGTTACAATTGTCATCTAGAGGCTGCCCTGAGAACCCAGACTTCCTGTTTCCTGACTGCTGCAGAACATCCACCTGAAGAATCCCCATCGCCTGTCATCTGATCACCACACCATCACAGCTCCTTATATTTGCTTTAAATTTTAAATATCTGAAAGATTTACACAAAGTCTACTTCAAAGCTAAGAGTTTTATTATAGCCTGTTGATTGTTGAGATTTATTCTGCATATTACATTACAGAAGTATAGACCTATTTGTTATCCCGTCTGGTTAAAAAAAAAAAGTAATAATATACAGTTTTGAAAAAGCTACAATAAAACAGACCAAAGTGTTTTCACAGAACTTTAAGATAACTTTTATATTGAGTTTGTATTCAAGTCAGCATTTTACATCAATTCTGATAAATCTCTGATTTAATAGTCATTAAAGTCATTAGTTTTTCAGTGTTTACAGGTTGAGCTTTGTTTACATATAAGTTCCAGTTTGTACTTCAACAAAATGCCAAGAAAAGGTCAAAGGTCGCAGTCCCAGAAGCTTAGATGGCAAAAGCAGAAAGAACAGGTAACTGTTTCTCAGACCGGTGAGCAGGTAAAGGTGTCTGTTGCAACTACTCCCTGTCCAGAAGTGCAGAGCAGCGTTCAGACAGCTGCAGTGTCTTATGCAGATGTGGTAAAGAGAGGTGTTTGCTCAGCATGTGTGCCAGATGCTAAAGTACAGCTGGTAATCCAGACTGAACCCCAGGTAACTGTGCAAACGCAGCATGATGGAGAAGCTCCAGGACCGTCTCATGTACAGGTTACAAACAATGAAAGTCGTCCACGAGTGAGTAGCATCTGTGCGTCCGGAAGCCAGGCCGCTGCTAAGTATGGGAAGTACAGGAATCAGCAATGCATGGCTAACAGTTTGGTTTTCCTGTCATTCTTACACGAGAATGAATTCATTACCAGAGCAGATCTAAACCGTGTGTTGGACAAAGGCCATGCCGTGCATTCAGATGCCAGAAAGAGGTTTGTGAACAGCGTGTTTCTAGCCTGTGATGAACTTCCAACAGTGGTCACCAGCCGCAGACACGAGTATCAAGTGGATATGTCTCAGTTAGCTCATTATGGCACATTTGATTGTACAGATCATCTTCCGAGTCTTGAACAGGGACTACAGTGTTTGGCTTCAGCGGTTCGCTATGCTTTGCTAGTCATGGGAGGAACAGTCATCGCAGTTTGCAGGCTGACTTCAGGTGAATACGCATACTTTGACCCTCACCCACGTAAGTCTACAGGAATGCCATTGTCGCTAGCTGTAAGTGGTGGAACTGCAGTTATGTTAAAATTCACACGTCTTAACGACATGATTGACAGGCTTAAATGCTTGTACCGAATACTTAGCATCGCGCCAACCTGCACTTATGAGCTACAGCCTGTCGAGTTTCACAGTGAAAACGCAGCTGACCAAAGAGATGCTGATGAAAACAGACAAACAGCTACAACTGTTCCAGCACCAGCTTTAAATGAACCTGAATTTGAAACCCCAAAATCCACTGAGCAGACACAAAAAACTGTGACCAACACTTTAGCCACTGAAGTGATGTCATCCAGAGTGGATTATTCAAATGAGCCAGCTGCTGAGCTGAACAATCGTCCTTCTGATTATTTAGAAATAGAAACCTCTGCATCTGTAAGAGACACTCAGGTAACAAAAGAATCTGTTCCTCAGAATGATTTAAACACTGCCTCCTGTTTAACTGAGACAACAGAGGAACTCTCACATAAACTGTTGAAGCATAATAAACAGCTAAGGAGAAAGATTAGGAGACGACTATTGGTCCAAGAAAAACTACCACAGAGAAAGGAAAATGAGAAAAAGAAAGAAAGACAGACGTACACTTTTGATGGAAGGTTTAAGGCAAAGAAAAAAGATTCTAGTAGAAAGTCTCATGATTCTGATCACAGTAAGAAAAAGAGTGTGTACAAAAATAAGCTGTATAAACTCAATGCTACATATAGAGAGAAACAGAGAGAATATTTTAGAAAAATCTACAGAGACAGTGCTAAAATTAGAGAGAGAAAAAGAGAACGTGTGATAAGGATGTATAAAGAAGATTCTTTATTCCGAGAAAAACAGAAGGAACGTATAAGAAGAAATTACAGAACTTGTGCTGGATTCAGAGAGAAACATAAAGCTTACATGAGGTCATATGTTTCTAAACTCTATAAAGAAAGTGAAGAATTTAAACAGAAAAAACGATCTTACGTCACTAAACGTTATGGAGAAGAGAGACAATTTCAGCAGAAACACAAAGACAATATGAGAGAACGAATGAGAGTAAAATATTGGAACGGTTTTTCTTTTAGACAGATGCATAATATCAGATGTGCAATGAACATAAAAAGAAAATATCGTCAGATGCATCGACCAGCTGAAAGTTTACAGTGTCATCCAGATAACAGTTTAATGAATGAGGCCATATCTCGTTTCAGATCAAACATTAAATCAGCACCATCTTATGTTTGTACTGTTTGTCTAAAAGCTTCTTTTCCTAATCAGGTGAAAATCTGCAAAAGAAACAATTACTCAAAACACCAAACTGTAGCTCAGCAGTGTCTAACTGGTAAATTTGTTCATGTGTGTGATGAAGCATGTAATGATCACTGCAGCTTTCCGGTTGAGAGAAAAAAGGAGTATATCTGTCACGCGTGTCACAGTTCCCTCAAAAGTGGACGTATGCCAAGGCTTGCTGCTGTCAATGGTTTAGATCTGCAGGATATCCCAGCTGAACTGTGTGATCTCAACATTCTGGAGAGACATCTGATTGCCAAATGCATACCATTTGCTAAGATTATTCCACTTCCAAAGGGCAGACAAAGACTCATACGTGGTAATGTGGTGTGTGTACCATCTGAAGTCCAACAAACAGTTGACTCTTTACCTCGGCTCAGAAACCAATCACAGATAATGAGGATCAAGTTGAAAAGACGACTGTGCTACAAAGGCCATCAGCTGTTCCAGACTGTCACCTGGTCTAAACTGATCCAAGCCCTGCGTAAACTGAAACAGATTCATCCACAGTACACAGATATTGTTATCAGAGATGATGCATTGCTTTGTGATCCAACGTTACCTGATGATGACAGCAGTGATGAAGCCAGCATGGCAAGTGATGATTATGATGAAGCAGATTTAATGGAAATTGACAACTATGAAAAAGATGCCCTTTTGTGTGAAAGTGAGTCTGAAAGTGAACAAGATATTAATATGCAATCCTGTGATGAACAACCAGAGGAACAAAATCCAGATGAACCAGAAAGTGATTTAAACAATGGAGGTTTTGCTCTAGAAAGTTGCCTGCAGCCTGTAGACATTTCAGAAGAGATTCTCTGTTTCACTGATAACACATATTGTGTGGCTCCTGCAGAAAGAAACAATCCTGTTAGCTTCTTCAGAACTCCTCATTTGGAAGCCATGGCATTTCCTGTGCAGTTTCCTACTGGTCAGAATACACTGGATGAAAAGAGACGTCTTAAACTCACACCAAGTGCTTACTTCAAGTCAAGGCTTTTCAACATTGATGCAAGATTTGCTAAAGATACAAATTACCTGTTTTTCTCACAGTTTGTCACTGAAATACACCTGGCTAATTCCAGCATGACAATACAGCTAAGGAAAGGTAAAACTATGACCAAAGATGGACGCAAAATCACATCAGGAATGTTACAAAGTAAGACAGAAGTAGAGAAGCTGGTAAGAAATAAAGATGCAATCAGATTTATGCAGCCACTCAGAGGAACTCCAGCTTACTGGCAGAAAACTACCAGAGATCTATTCAGTATGGTCCGTCAAATAGGAACACCTCAGTTCTTTGTCACTTTCTCTGCTGCTGAGATGAGATGGCCTGAAGTGATTCAAGCAATAAAGAGACAGCAAGGTGAAGAGGTTGATTTTGAAGCCCTGGACTGGTCAGAAAAGTGTGAAATTCTAAGATCAAATCCAGTAACCACCATGCGAATGTTTGATAAACGTGTTGAGGCTTTGTTCAGAGATTTGCTTTTTTCTCCTGCACAGCCCCTTGGTGAGATCATTGATTACTTTTACAGAGTTGAGTTCCAGCACAGAGGTAGTCCGCATATACACATGTTGCTGTGGATTAGAGAAAAGGTAGAAGTAGATGTGGACGATGACCAAACTGTCTGTGACTTTGTGGACAGATACATCTCAGCTCAACTCCCTGATCCAGAAAAACAGCCTGAACTGCACAAAAAAGTCGCTGAACTACAAAAGCACAGCAAAAACCACACAAAAACATGCTTTAAGAGTGTGAACTCTGGTTGTAGATTTGGGTTTCCAAAACCACCATCCACAAGAACAATGATTGTGAGACAGGATGAGGATTCAGACACTGAAGCTGCAAAAGCCAAACTCAGACCTTTGTTGAACCTGCTGAAGGAACTTGAAGCTGCTTCCCTCACCATAGAGCAGATTCTGTCACGATGCAACTTGACAATGAATGAGTATGAACAATGCCTCCAAGACATAAACAAGAAAACGGCTCTTATTCTCAAACGTGACCCAAAGGACTGTTGGATCAACAATTACAACCCAGACCTGCTTGAAGCCTGGAACTCTAATTTAGATGTCTCGTTAATATTGAATGCCTATTCATGTATAGAATACCTCTGTAAATATATAACGAAGAAAGAATCTGGCCTCTCTGAATACCTGAAGACAGTTATTGATAACTCTGCAAACAAAACGGTCAATGAATGTGATGAAATGAGAGCTGTGATGCAGGCTTATTCAAAAAAGAGAGAAATCAGTGCACAGGAGTGTGTGACTCGAGTCTGTGGCCTAAAAATGAAAAAGTGTTCCCGCAGTGTTGTATTTGTACCAACAGATGATAACCCAGTAAAAATGAGTCGCCCGATGAGCTATCTGGAAACCACAACACATGACAGTTGTAATATTTGGATGACAAGTTTGAGTGATAAATACAAATGCAGACCTGAGACACCAGAATATGAGGAAATGTCACTGGCTGATTTTGCTGCCTTGTGCCGGTTGGTGAGTGGTCCAAATGAAGGAAAAGATGTGCTTCCTCTTCTAAACCAGCTTGGATTTGTACAAAGGCGAAAGAATGATAAACCAGCTATAATCAGGTATTACCACTGTTCACAGGAAAAAGATCCCGAGCAATATTATGGTCGACTGTTGAGACTTTACCTTCCACACAGATCAGAGCAGGAACTGAAACCACAAGGATTCCAAACCTATCAGTCCTTCTACAACTCAGGTTGTGTACGACTTCCATGTTCAGACCACAGTGAGTCTGTGAAAAGGGTTGTGAAGAGAAATAAAGACAAGTATGAGAAGAACTCTGAGGATATTGAGAGTGCACTGGAAGAGTTTGAACAAAATAGGGATGTTGTTATTGATGAATGGTGTAATCTTGCTCCTGAATCTGAAGTTGTGAGGTTGCAATGTGATGAGAATCTTCCTGAGAGACATTCTGATGATGAGAACGAACAGGAGAATGTTCCCGACTACAGTCGTCAGTCTGATGCTGTAAGAGAGATCAGAGCCATCAGAGAACAACCTGCAGTTGATCCAGCTGTGGTACGTGTAATGTATCAGAATCTGAACCAGAAGCAGGCCTGCGTGTTCTATGCCATAAGAGACTGGTGTATTCAGCGAGTTTGTGGTTTGAACCCAGATCCATTTTTCTTCTATATCAACGGTGGTGCAGGAACTGGAAAGTCACATCTGATTAAATGTATTCACTCTGAAGCATCAAAGATCCTGAGCAGACTGCCTGCTAATGCAGAAGAAGCTGACATATCAAATCCAACTGTTTTACTGACGTCATTTACTGGGACAGCAGCTTTTTCTATCAATGGCTCTACGTTACATTCTCTACTGAAACTACCCAGGAGTCTGAAACCACCCATTCAAGGACTTGGTAACCAACTGGATGAAGTCAGATCTGAGCTTATAAATGCTGAAATTATTGTTATTGATGAGATTTCGATGGTTTCAAAACCCCTTTTTGCTTATGTGGATGCAAGACTGAAACAAATCAAAGGCACTCAGAGACCTTTTGGTGGAATGTCAGTTTTAGCTGTTGGAGATTTTTACCAGCTGCCACCAGTGCGACAGTCTAAGCCTCTCTGTGTTTATGATCCAGAACAGATTGACCTATGGCAGGAGCATTTTCAGATGATCACTCTAACCGAGATCATGCGTCAGAAAGATGATGTGGCCTTTGCAGAGATGCTGAACAGGATTAGAATCAAAGAAAAGACAGATGAGCTTTCTCAGTGCGACAGAGATTTGTTGTCACAGGCTGTGACTGCACCAGAAGAATGTCCAATTGAGGTCTTACACATTTATGCCACCAACAAGAATGTTGAATCCCACAACACAGATACGCTCAAGAAGCTTCATTCAAACATTATAATCATCAATGCAGACGATTTCCAGAAGGATAAACGTACAGGCAGAATGGCACGAAGAGACAAACCATTTACAGGTGGGCGAAATGATTTACCCGACACCCTGAATGTTGCTGAAGGAGCTCGAGTGATGCTGACCAGAAACTTGGACACACTAAATGGTTTGGTCAATGGTGCTTTTGGTATACTGATAAAGGTGGTGAGATCTGAAAATGATGGACACATAATTAAACTGGGGCTCAGAATGGACAACCGGCAGCCTATGAGACACAACCGCAGTGCTAATGCAGCATCTGATGATCTTGTTTACATTGAGAGAGCAGAGGAGAGTCTGAAGTTTAAAGGAGCGGTACGCAGACAGTTTCCTGTAAAGCTCGCATTTGCCTGCACAATCACAAAACCCAGGGTCTTACAACACAGACAGCTGTAGTTTCAATGAAGAACATTTTTGAACCAGGTATGGCTTATGTTGCTCTCAGCAGGGTGACGTCTCTCAGTGGACTCTATTTGCAGGACTTGGATGAGAACAAGATTTATGCCAATCCCGAGGTAACTGCAGTGCTCCAAACCACGAGACAAGCCAGCGTTGAGGAAATGATGCCTCTTCTTCAGGTCAGAGAAACAGCCAGCAGACCTGACACTCTTACACTGATCCATCACAATACGGAGGGTTTGCCATCTCACATCAGTGACATCAAGAGTCATCATGAAATGTGTTTAGCAGATGTTTTGTGTCTCACAGAGTCTCACCTCCAAGGCTCCTTTGTTGCAGACAGTCTTCATTTGGACGGCTACACCATGTTCAAACGCAACAGACATGTGTCCTACACAACTTTCCTCACATGGCCAGCAGAAGTGGTGGAGGAGTTGTTGTGTATTTGAGGAATCATTTTCAGGTTCAGGTAAAACAGTATCTGCATAATGTCACTGATCTTGAGTTTTTAGTGTTGAAGGTTCAGGCTCCATTCCCTGCGCTCATTGCTGTTGTGTACAGACCTCCTGACTACAGTTTGACACCATTCATGCAAACCTGGTAAGTCTTTTAGATTCACTTGAAATAATGGACTGTCACCCAATCATTGTGTGTGGAGATTTAATGAGAACCAGTTACAGAGTGGAAGAAACAGATTCTGGAGCAGTTTCAGTCTAGAGGGTATTCACAGCTGATCACTTCTGCCACTACAGACAAGAACACCCTGCTTGACCTCATTTTTGTTTCTCAGCCACAGCAAAGTCTCCATTCAGGTGTCCTGAGGACATATTACAGTTACCACAACCCTGTGTTTTGTGTCCTGTCCTCCAGCCAATCATGAAGTTGTCTGGTGAGTTTTGAAACAATTACAGATCATGTTTGTTACAGAGTTTACTGATTGTAGAGCATGAAAAAGATTTTTCATTGAAAAATCATATTTCTTCATATTGTCTTCCCTACTCTGTCTGTAAGAAGACCCTTTCTTATTGCAATGTTATTAATCATTTCACCAAATCATGGCTGTACTTCATGCAGAAGCGGGAGATCTGCTTTCTGTTATCATGCACCTCAGATCTGAAATATGCTGCAAAAAGTATTAAACGGACATAATTTATTTTTTATTCTCATGTTTTAAATGACTAAATCTACTAATGCATTTTTTCATGGATGTTATTGTCATCTCCTTTTTTGATACTTTTTTTACTGTGAGTATGTATCTCAACAAACGAGATCTTCCCTCAAGGGCTTTCAAATATGAAATAGTAAATAAATAATCCCAGATAAATGCAGGTATTTATTATGGGTCACATGAATAATAAGCAATTATATTTTCTTATTATAGTAAATTTTGTAGAATCAAATGTTTTTGGGATAAATGAGGTTTTGCTTATCATGTTTTACAGGTAAAAAAATGTTAAAAGTTTTAAACTATCTTTAGGCTACCAGAGATGTCTATAAGATACATTATGTAGAGAAAAACATTTTTACAGCTTACAGAATATGTATAAAAACTGATTTAGAAGTACATGGAAAGTTCTGCATCCATTTTCTGACTTGGCCTTTATCCGGGTGGGTTTGGGTTTGGGTGGATAAAGGCCAAGTCAGAATTCTCTGAGCAGCTGGAAAAAGCTGCTATAAACAAAGACATCAGAAAGCGGGGCTTTAGGTGTAGCCCCGCTTTCTGACGCACTAATTAGATTTAGTAACTGACACCCATACCAGCATTACATAGACACTTGGGCTGAGATGGGTGGGTGGGGAGGGTGGGTGGTGTTAAAAGCACTTTATGTTTTGTAGATGTATTTTTTCAGACAGGGCACACACAGTCCTGTTTCCTTTGTGGCAAAACCTTCAAACTTCACCATCCTCCTCAACAACATCTTAACACCATCTTCATGAACTGCTGAGCCAAACCTGATCCATCAGTGCTGGACTGCACAGATAACTACATGCCACAAGGAGACTGCTGTTTTATGAACTGCCATACCAGTGTGTCTTCAATGGAGAAGATGACACACCCATCACCTGACCTCCTGCCTGATCTGGAGACCATCATCATGCTGCCACACTACACACCTCTGAGACCATCAATGATGACTCATACTGAGGAAACTGTATATGTCAGTGATCCTCAGAGCAGAGAGAGGTATGATTCTTTTCTTGATAAAAAATGTCAGTGCTTTAATTCAATTAATTAATTTAATCCTGATTATTGCATAAAATACACAACTCAAATGATTATACTTGTTGACACTTTTGAGTTTTAATTCACATTATGGATTACAAATCTATGCTTTTTCTACTCTGTCTCTCTGTGCAGGTATTGCTGTCTTCTGAGTTCTTCAGTGTCCCAACTGAGACATTCAAACCTCATCACAGAGCTCTGTCTTTCCTCACCATCATGTGAGTGTGAGATTGCTCTGGATTCTGGTTATGTGGCCTGCAGCACCTATAAGGTATTTCAATATTGTTCATTTATAACTTATTTTAGTTTTTAGGCCTTAACACAAATAAAATGTTCCTTTTCTGTATTTTTTAGAACAAGCTCGTCCAGTGTGCCTGCATTCCAGCTTCTTAGACTCTACGCAAGTGGACAGAGTATCAGTGTTTGGCCACCCTTACAGACACCGACTTCTGTCAACTCACTGCTACTGATCAGCACCTCACTCCAGGAGACAGAGGGCTGCAAGCCTGTCATCGTTCCAGTGTGGCTTTGTATTCTTGGGTAGATCAGATTTTCCCACAAATATTCAAAGTAACACTTATTTTAAGCTTAGTTATTAAATCAAAGTCTTCCCTTGTGTTAATAATTTTATTTGTTTTTGTTTTCTTTTAGATTTATATGCAGTGATCGGATGTGTGGAGCTTTGTTAACTGTGTGGAAAACATCTGTTTGTGATGCTATTTACAATGAGGCTTAAGGTGACAGTTTCCATGTAATTTCAATCCTTTTACAAGCAAAAACATGTTTTAATTAACATATTTTTTCAGTTTTGTCTTTTGGATTATGGTTAACATTCCTCTTGACAGCAAATACTAAACTGGTCCAAGTAACCAGCATATCATTGTCAAGGCAAAAAGGACACATGCACACTAGCATGAATTTTGACTGTGTTTGTGTCACCAGATTTAACAAACAATATCAGACATATGAAACTGAACTCTGGATTAATGTGCAGATGTTTTTTGTGTTTTTTTATTGTTGAATAATTATTTTGTAGGACAACCAATCTATTTACCCAAACAATGTAACTTGTTTGGGTAAATAGTGGATTAATATATCTAAGTCTATAAGTATAGCAAGCTGAATTCATACAAACACACAGCTCTAAATCTTGAATTGTAGGATGTACAAAAATGATCATGTGATTATTATGGACATTTAAATAACTATATCTATTGAACCATTACACATATTCTTTATAGAAATTACACAATCTCAAAATGTGAAAAAAGAAAGTGTTTAAGGAATAAATAATGTGTGTTTGTATGAATCCTGCCTTAGTATGGGGTGTCAGTAACTACATTAGTATAGAGTAGGTCTAACAGTGGTTTTCCACAGCTCTAATATATATAGATAATGGGTCAGACATAAAAGTCATTTTGAAAGTTCATAAAGGTCACAATCCATTATATGTTCCTCTTTATCATTTATATCAGGTCACACAGCTGACTTGTTTTGATCAGAGTAGAACCATAACATTCATGCTAATGGTCTACTGTTACAGTTACTTTATGATGGATTTCATCCTGGTCACAGCACTATGTGAAAAGCTGTTAGAGGTAAAGTTAACCCAATTAATATCATCATAAGTACTCTCTAACGCAGCAGTGTTATTTTTCACTGTAATTTATTCCATAACAATGTTCTTTATTTGATCCCTGTTTCTTTAAATATGGACATCTATTTTCAGCTGTGTGACTCTCCACACCAAATATATCACAATGGGACTTCATTTCGACAGTTTGATTGGTACCATTTATCATAAATCAGGAAACTGTAAACTAATTGAAAAATGAAGCTTTTGAAATTTAATGGCATTGGAACATGTTGTTTATCCTTGCCAAATGGTATTTGCACAAAACTCCAGCAAATCAGAGGATATTTTGTCTCTCACTGTTTATATATGTTATTTTTGCAGTTAATAGCCTATCATGTGTCTGCGCATCTTGGGCCATAAACATAAAC
>NW_020328849.1:0-24901 GCF_001858045.2 Oreochromis niloticus | reverse complement strand
CAGTTTGAAATCTGCTTCATAAGCATGGCTCTCAACAGGTCCAGGCCCTTATACACACACCACACACATCATAATATGTTGAAGCACAGTACGAATTACTCTACGAGGGTGCTGACTATGGTAGCCATGCTCCGACAATACATCAAGTGATGCTGCTTTAGCTTACAAAGACATACTAAAACATTTGACAGATTTTTGAGTGCCGTGTACCACATAGAATTGGTTTGAAATCAGTAAGCACAACCATACATAAGGTGCACTGTCTATTTTTAAGAAAATTAAAGGCTTCTAATGTGCCTTATAGTCTGAAAAATACAGTAAAGCCTGGTTTACTGGAAGTGTGTCTAATTCCACTTTATTTCTGTCTTACAGGTGACCTGCTGCAGAAACCCTCTCCCTCTATCATTAACAAGCAATTCAGTCTGTCCTATCACTCTCCTCTCCTGCTCCATCTTTTTTGACAAGCCATTCTATCTTCTATCATTTCTCCGCCACGAGCTCTATCTAAGTTGACAAGCTTGAACCTGAGTTGAAACGCAATCCTGTGACTTGAAATCAAGTTTACCAGAATCTAAGTTTTTGGAATTGAAGTTACCAGAACTTCGTCAATCTGTTTTCAGAATTCTGAGAGATCTCCGCTCTCACTGCTCCATCTTCCTGTCGTTAAACTCTCTCACATCCAGTCATTTTGCTGAAAATCACAAGTAGAAAGTTGAAATTACAGTAGTAGAATTACACTACAGTAGAACTCACAGTAGAAACTACTTACACAGTCCTACATTTGTCATTTTAATTTTTACATACACTTTGGAATAAACACTGATAGTTTGGCTTACGGTGCTGTTACTTTGTAAATTATATAAATACACACCTTTTTCAAGGTTTATTTGTAGTAAGATAATCTGGTTATTTTGAATACATACATTCAGACTTATATTCACATAAATAATAAATTGGATTCAAATATATTTTTCAAGTCTGTTTCATTGGTTATAACATTTGACTACAGTTTATACTATTATTATTTAAGGACAAACCCTTTTTTGTCACTCAGTGTAAGTATTCAGTTACAGTTGTCATCTAGAGGCTGCCTGAGAACCCAGACTTCCTGTTTCCTGACTGCTGCAGAACATCCACCTGAAGAATCCCCATCGCCTGTCATCTGATCACCACCATCACAGCTCCTTATATTTGCTTTAAATTTTAAATATCTGAAAGATTTACACAAGTCTACTTCAAAGCTAAGAGTTTTATTATAGCCTGTTGATTGTTGAGATTTATTCTGCATATTACATTACAGAAGTATAGACCTATTTGTTATCCCGTCTGGTTAAAAAAAAAGTAATAATATACAGTTTTTGAAAAAGCTACAATAAAACAGACCAAAGTGTTTTCACAGAACTTTAAGATAACTTTATATTGAGTTTGTATTAAGTAGCATTTTACATCAATTCTGATAAATCTCTGATTTAATAGTCATTAAAGTCATTAGTTTTTCAGTGTTTACAGGTTGAGCTTTGTTTACATATAAGTTCCAGTTTGTACTTCAACAAAATGCCAAGAAAAGGTCAAAGGTCGCAGTCCCAGAAGCTTAGATGGCAAAAGCAGAAAGAACAGGTAACTGTTTCTCAGACCGGTGAGCAGGTAAAGGTGTCTGTTGCAACTACTCCCTGTCCAGAAGTGCAGAGCAGCGTTCAGACAGCTGCAGTGTCTTATGCAGATGTGGTAAAGAGAGGTGTTTGCTCAGCATGTGTGCCAGATGCTAAGTACAGCTGGTAATCCAGACTGAACCCCAGGTAACTGTGCAAACGCAGCATGATGGAGAAGCTCCAGGACCGTCTCATGTACAGGTTACAAACAATGAAAGTCGTCCACGAGTGAGTAGCATCTGTGCGTCCGGAAGCCAGGCCGCTGCTAAGTATGGGAAGTACAGGAATCAGCAATGCATGGCTAACAGTTTGGTTTTCCTGTCATTCTTACACGAGAATGAATTCATTACCAGAGCAGATCTAAACCGTGTGTTGGACAAAGGCCATGCCGTGCATTCAGATGCCAGAAAGAGGTTTGTGAACAGCGTGTTTCTAGCCTGTGATGAACTTCCAACAGTGGTCACCAGCCGCAGACACGAGTATCAAGTGGATATGTCTCAGTTAGCTCATTATGGCACATTTGATTGTACAGATCATCTTCCGAGTCTTGAACAGGGACTACAGTGTTTGGCTTCAGCGGTTCGCTATGCTTTGCTAGTCATGGGAGGAACAGTCATCGCAGTTTGCAGGCTGACTTCAGGTGAATACGCATACTTTGACCCTCACCCACGTAAGTCTACAGGAATGCCATTGTCGCTAGCTGTAAGTGGTGGAACTGCAGTTATGTTAAAATTCACACGTCTTAACGACATGATTGACAGGCTTAAATGCTTGTACCGAATACTTAGCATCGCGCCAACCTGCACTTATGAGCTACAGCCTGTCGAGTTTCACAGTGAAAACGCAGCTGACCAAAGAGATGCTGATGAAAACAGACAAACAGCTACAACTGTTCCAGCACCAGCTTTAAATGAACCTGAATTTGAAACCCCAAAATCCACTGAGCAGACACAAAAAACTGTGACCAACACTTTAGCCACTGAAGTGATGTCATCCAGAGTGGATTATTCAAATGAGCCAGCTGCTGAGCTGAACAATCGTCCTTCTGATTATTTAGAAATAGAACCTCTGCATCTGTAAGAGACACTCAGGTAACAAAAGAATCTGTTCCTCAGAATGATTTAAACACTGCCTCCTGTTTAACTGAGACAACAGAGGAACTCTCACATAAACTGTTGAAGCATAATAAACAGCTAAGGAGAAAGATTAGGAGACGACTATTGGTCCAAGAAAAACTACCACAGAGAAAGGAAAATGAGAAAAAGAAAGAAAGACAGACGTACACTTTTGATGGAAGGTTTAAGGCAAAGAAAAAAGATTCTAGTAGAAAGTCTCATGATTCTGATCACAGTAAGAAAAAGAGTGTGTACAAAAATAAGCTGTATAAACTCAATGCTACATATAGAGAGAAACAGAGAGAATATTTTAGAAAAATCTACAGAGACAGTGCTAAAATTAGAGAGAGAAAAAGAGAACGTGTGATAAGGATGTATAAAGAAGATTCTTTATTCCGAGAAAAACAGAAGGAACGTATAAGAAGAAATTACAGAACTTGTGCTGGATTCAGAGAGAAACATAAAGCTTACATGAGGTCATATGTTTCTAAACTCTATAAAGAAAGTGAAGAATTTAAACAGAAAAAACGATCTTACGTCACTAAACGTTATGGAGAAGAGAGACAATTTCAGCAGAAACACAAAGACAATATGAGAGAACGAATGAGAGTAAAATATTGGAACGGTTTTTCTTTTAGACAGATGCATAATATCAGATGTGCAATGAACATAAAAAGAAAATATCGTCAGATGCATCGACCAGCTGAAAGTTTACAGTGTCATCCAGATAACAGTTTAATGAATGAGCCATATCTCGTTTCAGATCAAACATTAAATCAGCACCATCTTATGTTTGTACTGTTTGTCTAAAAGCTTCTTTTCCTAATCAGGTGAAAATCTGCAAAAGAAACAATTACTCAAAACACCAAACTGTAGCTCAGCAGTGTCTAACTGGTAAATTTGTTCATGTGTGTGATGAAGCATGTAATGATCACTGCAGCTTTCCGGTTGAGAGAAAAAAGGAGTATATCTGTCACGCGTGTCACAGTTCCCTCAAAAGTGGACGTATGCCAAGGCTTGCTGCTGTCAATGGTTTAGATCTGCAGGATATCCCAGCTGAACTGTGTGATCTCAACATTCTGGAGAGACATCTGATTGCCAAATGCATACCATTTGCTAAGATTATTCCACTTCCAAAGGGCAGACAAAGACTCATACGTGGTAATGTGGTGTGTGTACCATCTGAAGTCCAACAAACAGTTGACTCTTTACCTCGGCTCAGAAACCAATCACAGATAATGAGGATCAAGTTGAAAAGACGACTGTGCTACAAAGGCCATCAGCTGTTCCAGACTGTCACCTGGTCTAAACTGATCCAAGCCCTGCGTAAACTGAAACAGATTCATCCACAGTACACAGATATTGTTATCAGAGATGATGCATTGCTTTGTGATCCAACTTACCTGATGATGACAGCAGTGATGAAGCCAGCATGGCAAGTGATGATTATGATGAAGCAGATTTAATGGAAATTGACAACTATGAAAAAGATGCCCTTTTGTGTGAAAGTGAGTCTGAAAGTGAACAAGATATTAATATGCAATCCTGTGATGAACAACCAGAGGAACAAAATCCAGATGAACCAGAAAGTGATTTAAACAATGGAGGTTTTGCTCTAGAAAGTTGCCTGCAGCCTGTAGACATTTCAGAAGAGATTCTCTGTTTCACTGATAACACATATTGTGTGGCTCCTGCAGAAAGAAACAATCCTGTTAGCTTCTTCAGAACTCCTCATTTGGAAGCCATGGCATTTCCTGTGCAGTTTCCTACTGGTCAGAATACACTGGATGAAAAGAGACGTCTTAAACTCACACCAAGTGCTTACTTCAAGTCAAGGCTTTTCAACATTGATGCAAGATTTGCTAAGATACAAATTACCTGTTTTTCTCACAGTTTGTCACTGAAATACACCTGGCTAATTCCAGCATGACAATACAGCTAAGGAAAGGTAAAACTATGACCAAAGATGGACGCAAAATCACATCAGGAATGTTACAAAGTAAGACAGAAGTAGAGAAGCTGGTAAGAAATAAAGATGCAATCAGATTTATGCAGCCACTCAGAGGAACTCCAGCTTACTGGCAGAAAACTACCAGAGATCTATTCAGTATGGTCCGTCAAATAGGAACACCTCAGTTCTTTGTCACTTTCTCTGCTGCTGAGATGAGATGGCCTGAAGTGATTCAAGCAATAAAGAGACAGCAAGGTGAAGAGGTTGATTTTGAAGCCCTGGACTGGTCAGAAAAGTGTGAAATTCTAAGATCAAATCCAGTAACCACCATGCGAATGTTTGATAAACGTGTTGAGGCTTTGTTCAGAGATTGCTTTTTTCTCCTGCACAGCCCCTTGGTGAGATCATTGATTACTTTTACAGAGTTGAGTTCCAGCACAGAGGTAGTCCGCATATACACATGTTGCTGTGGATTAGAGAAAGGTAGAAGTAGATGTGGACGATGACCAAACTGTCTGTGACTTTGTGGACAGATACATCTCAGCTCAACTCCCTGATCCAGAAAAACAGCCTGAACTGCACAAAAAAGTCGCTGAACTACAAAAGCACAGCAAAAACCACACAAAAACATGCTTTAAGAGTGTGAACTCTGGTTGTAGATTTGGGTTTCCAAAACCACCATCCACAAGAACAATGATTGTGAGACAGGATGAGGATTCAGACACTGAAGCTGCAAAAGCCAAACTCAGACCTTTGTTGAACCTGCTGAAGGAACTTGAAGCTGCTTCCCTCACCATAGAGCAGATTCTGTCACGATGCAACTTGACAATGAATGAGTATGAACAATGCCTCCAAGACATAAACAAGAAAACGGCTCTTATTCTCAAACGTGACCCAAAGGACTGTTGGATCAACAATTACAACCCAGACCTGCTTGAAGCCTGGAACTCTAATTTAGATGTCTCGTTAATATTGAATGCCTATTCATGTATAGAATACCTCTGTAAATATATAACGAAGAAAGAATCTGGCCTCTCTGAATACCTGAAGACAGTTATTGATAACTCTGCAAACAAAACGGTCAATGAATGTGATGAAATGAGAGCTGTGATGCAGGCTTATTCAAAAAAGAGAGAAATCAGTGCACAGGAGTGTGTGACTCGAGTCTGTGGCCTAAAAATGAAAAGTGTTCCCGCAGTGTTGTATTTGTACCAACAGATGATAACCAGTAAAAATGAGTCGCCCGATGAGCTATCTGGAAACCACAACACATGACAGTTGTAATATTTGGATGACAAGTTTGAGTGATAAATACAAATGCAGACCTGAGACACCAGAATATGAGGAAATGTCACTGGCTGATTTTGCTGCCTTGTGCCGGTTGGTGAGTGGTCCAAATGAAGGAAAAGATGTGCTTCCTCTTCTAAACCAGCTTGGATTTGTACAAAGGCGAAAGAATGATAAACCAGCTATAATCAGGTATTACCACTGTTCACAGGAAAAAGATCCGAGCAATATTATGGTCGACTGTTGAGACTTTACCTTCCACACAGATCAGAGCAGGAACTGAAACCACAAGGATTCCAAACTATCAGTCCTTCTACAACTCAGGTTGTGTACGACTTCCATGTTCAGACCACAGTGAGTCTGTGAAAAGGGTTGTGAAGAGAAATAAAGACAAGTATGAGAAGAACTCTGAGGATATTGAGAGTGCACTGGAAGAGTTTGAACAAAATAGGGATGTTGTTATTGATGAATGGTGTAATCTTGCTCCTGAATCTGAAGTTGTGAGGTTGCAATGTGATGAGAATCTTCCTGAGAGACATTCTGATGATGAGAACGAACAGGAGAATGTTCCCGACTACAGTCGTCAGTCTGATGCTGTAAGAGAGATCAGAGCCATCAGAGAACAACCTGCAGTTGATCCAGCTGTGGTACGTGTAATGTATCAGAATCTGAACCAGAAGCAGGCCTGCGTGTTCTATGCCATAAGAGACTGGTGTATTCAGCGAGTTTGTGGTTTGAACCCAGATCCATTTTTCTTCTATATCAACGGTGGTGCAGGAACTGGAAAGTCACATCTGATTAAATGTATTCACTCTGAAGCATCAAAGATCCTGAGCAGACTGCCTGCTAATGCAGAAGAAGCTGACATATCAAATCCAACTGTTTTACTGACGTCATTTACTGGGACAGCAGCTTTTTCTATCAATGGCTCTACGTTACATTCTCTACTGAAACTACCCAGGAGTCTGAAACCACCCATTCAAGGACTTGGTAACCAACTGGATGAAGTCAGATCTGAGCTTATAAATGCTGAAATTATTGTTATTGATGAGATTTCGATGGTTTCAAAACCCCTTTTGCTTATGTGGATGCAAGACTGAAACAAATCAAAGGCACTCAGAGACCTTTTGGTGGAATGTCAGTTTTAGCTGTTGGAGATTTTTACCAGCTGCCACCAGTGCGACAGTCTAAGCCTCTCTGTGTTTATGATCCAGAACAGATTGACCTATGGCAGGAGCATTTTCAGATGATCACTCTAACCGAGATCATGCGTCAGAAAGATGATGTGGCCTTTGCAGAGATGCTGAACAGGATTAGAGTCAAAGAAAGACAGATGAGCTTTCTCAGTGCGACAGAGATTTGTTGTCACAGGCTGTGACTGCACCAGAAGAATGTCCAATTGAGGTCTTACACATTTATGCCACCAACAAGAATGTTGAATCCCACAACACAGATACGCTCAAGAAGCTTCATTCAAACATTATAATCATCATGCAGACGATTTCCAGAAGGATAAACGTACAGGCAGAATGGCACGAAGAGACAAACCATTTACAGGTGGGCGAAATGATTTACCCGACACCCTGAATGTTGCTGAAGGAGCTCGAGTGATGCTGACCAGAAACTTGGACACACTAAATGGTTTGGTCAATGGTGCTTTTGGTATACTGATAAAGGTGGTGAGATCTGAAAATGATGGACACATAATTAAACTGGGGCTCAGAATGGACAACCGGCAGCCTATGAGACACAACCGCAGTGCTAATGCAGCATCTGATGATCTTGTTTACATTGAGAGAGCAGAGGAGAGTCTGAAGTTAAAGGAGCGGTACGCAGACAGTTTCCTGTAAAGCTCGCATTTGCCTGCACAATCCACAAAACCCAGGGTCTTACAACACAGACAGCTGTAGTTTCAATGAAGAACATTTTGAACCAGGTATGGCTTATGTTGCTCTCAGCAGGGTGACGTCTCTCAGTGGACTCTATTTGCAGGACTTGGATGAGAACAAGATTTATGCCAATCCCGAGGTAACTGCAGTGCTCCAAACCACGAGACAAGCCAGCGTTGAGGAAATGATGCCTCTTCTTCAGGTCAGAGAAACAGCCAGCAGACCTGACACTCTTACACTGATCCATCACAATACGGAGGGTTTGCCATCTCACATCAGTGACATCAAGAGTCATCATGAAATGTGTTTAGCAGATGTTTTGTGTCTCACAGAGTCTCACCTCCAAGGCTCCTTTGTTGCAGACAGTCTTCATTTGGACGGCTACACCATGTTCAAACGCAACAGACATGTGTCCTACACAAACTTTCCTCACATGGCCAGCAGAAGTGGTGGAGGAGTTGTTGTGTATTTGAGGAATCATTTTCAGGTTCAGGTAAAACAGTATCTGCATAATGTCACTGATCTTGAGTTTTTAGTGTTGAAGGTTCAGGCTCCATTCCCTGCGCTCATTGCTGTTGTGTACAGACCTCCTGACTACAGTTTGACACCATTCATGCAAAACCTGGTAAGTCTTTTAGATTCACTTGAAATAATGGACTGTCACCCAATCATTGTGTGTGGAGATTTTAATGAGAACCAGTTACAGAGTGGAAGAAAACAGATTCTGGAGCAGTTTCAGTCAGAGGGTATTCACAGCTGATCACTTCTGCCACTACAGACAAGAACACCCTGCTTGACCTCATTTTGTTTCTCAGCCACAGCAAAGTCTCCATTCAGGTGTCCTGAGACATATTACAGTTACCACAACCCTGTGTTTTGTGTCCTGTCCTCCAGCCAATCATGAAGTGTCTGGTGAGTTTTGAAACAATTACAGATCATGTTTGTTACAGAGTTTACTGATTGTAGAGCATGAAAAGATTTTTCATTGAAAAATCATATTTCTTCATATTGTCTTCCCTACTCTGTCTGTAAGAAGACCCTTTCTTATTGCAATGTTATTAATCATTTCACCAAATCATGGCTGTACTTCATGCAGAGCGGGAGATCTGCTTTCTGTTATCATGACCTCAGATCTGAAATATGCTGCAAAAAGTATTAAACAGACATAATTTATTTTTATTCTCATGTTTTAAATGACTAAATCTACTAATGCATTTTTTCATGGATGTTAATTGTCATCTCCTTTTTGATACTTTTTTACTCTGACGTATGTAGCTCAACAAACAAGATCTTCCCCTCCAAGGGCTTTCAAATATGAAATAGTAAATAAATAAATCCCAGATAAATGCAGGTATTTATTATGGGTCACATGAATAAATACAGACAATTATATTTTCTTGATTATAGTAAATTTTGTAGAATCAAATGTTTTTGGGATGAATGAGGTTTTGCTTATCTTTAGGCTACCAGAGATGTCTATAACGATACATTACGTAGAGAAAAACATTTTTACAGCTTACAGAATATGTATAAAAACTGATTTAGAAGTACATGGAAAGTTTCTGCATCCATTTTCTGACTTGGCCTTTATCCGGGTGGGTTTGGGTTGGGTGGATAAAGGCCAAGTCAGAATTCTCTGAGCAGCTGGAAAAAGCTGCTAATAAACAAAGACATCAGAAAGCAGGGGCTTTAGGTGTAGCCCCGCTTTCTGACGCACTAATTAGATTTAGTAACTGACACCCCATACCAGCATTACATAGACACTTGGGGCTGAGATGGTGGTGGGGAGGGTGGGTGGTGTTAAAAGCACTTTATGTTTTGTAGATCTATTTTTTCAGACAGGGCACACACAGTCCTGTTTCCTTTGTGGCAAAACCTTCAAACTTCACCATCCTCCTCAACAACATCTTAACACCATCTTCATGAACTGCTGAGCCAAACCTGATCCATCAGTGCTGGACTGCACAGATAACTACACGCCACAAGGAGACTGCTGTTTTATGAACTGCCATACCGTGTGTCTTCAATGGAGAAGATGACACACCCATCACCTGACTCCTGCCTGATCTGGAGACCATCATCATGCTGCCACACTACACACCTCTGAGACCATCAATGATGACTCATACTGAGGAAACTGTATTTGCTGTCAGAAATGCTCAGTGATCCTCAGAGCAGAGAGAGGTATGATTCTTTATCTTTGATAAAAAATGCCATTGCTTTTAATTCATTTAATTAATTTAAATCCTGATTATTGCATAAAGAATTACACACTCAAATGATTATATTTGTTGACACTTTTTGAGTTTTAATTCACATTATGGATTACAAATCTATGCTTTTCTACTCTGTCTCTCTGTGCAGGTATTGCTGTCTTCTGAGTTCTTCAGTGTCCCAACTGAGACATTCAAACCTCATCACAGAGCTCCTGTCTTTCCTCACCATCATGTGAGTGTGAGATTGCTCTGGATTCTGGTTATGTGGCCTGCAGCACCTATAAGGTATTTCAACATTGTTCATTTATAACTTATTTCTAGTTTTTAGGCCTTAACACAAATAAAATGTTCCTTTTTCTGTATTTTTAGAACAAGCTCGTACAGTGTGCCTGCATTCCAGCTTCTTAGACTCTATGCAAGTGGACAGAGTATCAGTGTTTGGCCACCCTTACAGACACCGACTTCTGTCAACTCACTGCTACTGATCAGGCACCTCACTCCAGGAAGACAGAGGGCTGCAAGCCTGTCATCGTTTCCAGTGTGGCTTTGTATTCTTGGGGTAGTATCAGATTTTTCCCACAAATATTCAAAGGTAACACTTATTTTAAGCTTAGTTATTAAATCAAAAGTCTTCCCTTGTGTTAATTTTTTATTATATTTTTTTGTTTGTTTGTTGTTTCTTTAGATTTATATGCAGTGATCGAATGTGGTGGAGCTTTGTTAACTGTGTGGAAAACATCTGTTTGTGATTATATTTACAATGAGGCTTTAAGGTGACAGTTTCCATGTAATTTCAATCCTTTTACTAAGCAAAAACATGTTTGTAATTAACATATTTTTTTCAGTTTTGTCTTTTGGATTTATGGTTAACATTCCTCTGTGACAGCAAATACTAAACTGGTCCAAGTAACCAGCATATCATTGGTCAAAGGCAAAAAGGACCACATGTCACACTAGCAATGAATTTTTGACTGTGTTTGTGTCACCAGATTTAACAAACAATATCAGACATATGAAACTGAACTCTGGATTAATGTGCAGATGTTTTTTGTGTTTTTTTTAATTGTTGAATAATTATTTTGTAGGACAAACCCAATCTATTTACCCAAACAATGTAACTTGTTTGGGTAAATAGTGGATTAATATATCTAAATCTATAAGTATAGCAAGCTGAATTCATACAAACACACAGCTCTAAATCTTGAATTGTAGGATGTACAAAAATGATCATGTGATTATTATGGACATTTAAATAACTATATCTATTGAACCATTACACGTATTCTTTATAGAAATTACACAATCTCAAAATGTGAAAAAAGAAAGTGTTTAAGTGAATAAATAATGTGTGTTTGTATGAATCCTGCCTTAGTATGGGGTGTCAGTAACTACATTAGTATAGAGTAGGTCTAACAGTGGTTTTCCACATCTGCTCTAATATATATAGATAATGGGTCAGACATATAAAGTCATTTTGAAAAGTTCATAAAGGTCACATCCATTTATATATGTTCCTCTTTATCATTTTATATCAGGTCACACAGCTGACTTTTGTTTTGATCAGAGTAGAACCATAACATTCATGCTAATGGTTCTACTGTTTACAGTTACTTTATGATGGATTTCACCCTGGTCACAGCACTATGTGAAAAGCTGTTAGAGGTAAAGTTAACCCAATTAATACCTCATCATAAGTCACTCTCTAACGCAAAGCAGTGATTATTTTTCACTGTAATTTATTCCATAACAATGTTCTTTATTTGATCCCTGTTTCTTTAAATATGCACATCGATTTTTCAGCTGTGTGACTCTCCACACCTCAAATATATCACAATGTGGACTTCATTTCGACAGTATTTTGTAGATTGGTACCATGTTTATCATAAATCAGGAAACTGTAAACTAATTGAAAAAATGAAGCTTGTGAAAATTTTAATGTGGCATTGGAACATGTTGTTTATCCTTGCCAAATGGTATTTACACAAAACTCCAGCAAATCAGAGGATATATTTTTGTCTCTCACTTGCTGTTTATATATGTGTATATTTTTGCAGTTAATAGCCTATCATGTGTCTGCGCATCTTAGGGACATAAACATAAACATGGCAAACAAGGATATGTTCACAATTCCAACAGATGCTTCAATTGTTTGTATAGATGTTAGATTCATTTGATTTGCATTTTCTATTAATATTTTTTGTTTGTCCCAAATGGGATTTTTATTTTTGTATGCCATTATTGTAATCATTGGAAACAACTGAAACAACAAAATATTTTGTATCATATGTTTCTAAAATATTTGAATGTTCTACTTTTCTACTACTGGTTTTCTACTTTCTAAACTTTCTTCCACTCTTTGGCATTTCAATAACATTATTTTTGGGTGTTTTTATCTCTGACCGCAGCATCTTGTGCATTTATTACCTAAATGTTATTTGTGTGGGTTTTGTTTTTGTTTGTTTTGTTTTTTTGCCATTTTTAGATTTCACCAGCTGTGTAAACTCTGCAATTTTACCTTGGTTTTGTTCCACATCAGTTTATCTGCTGGCTGATTTTCTTCCTTTTCTAAATGGTAATTTTTAACAGTTAAACAAGTAACTTTGAGGTTACTTCAGCCTTTTCAGCTGTTATCTGTTGACAGTTTTGCCTAATTATTACATTTCTGCAAAATTATAGCAGTTCTGATAACTTGTAATATTACTGCCAAGTTTTTAAGTTTCTACTAAATTATATTATTTTTCTAGGTTACACTACTTTTGTTTATTATGTTATGTTATGTTAAGTTATGTTATTCTAAATTATTACATTTCTGCTAAGTTGTAGCTTCTGGTAAACTACAACATTTCTGCTGAATTGTTATGTTTCTTCTAAGTTATTTCATTTCTGCTAAGTTATTACATTTTTGTTAACTTGATGTTGTTCTGCAACGTTATTAAATTTCAACAACTATTTAAACACTGACTTTTATTTCTTTAGCTTCTTCAGCTATTTTCAACTATTTTCAGCAGACAGCTTCAGCTTTACAGCATCCACACTGCATTTTCGCAGGAAATGCAAATTTTTCTAGTTATTCTTCAAGTTGCTTCCGTACGTTTTTCGCCGTAGAACTACTTCCACAATTTTTGTGCTATTTCACCGTTCAAATTTTAAACTATTCTGCTATTTTTGCTCTTTCCGGCAATGACTTTTGGTATGTTTTGCTCTTATACTTTTTAAAATATTACGTTTTTTTCCTTTAATTTGTCCCATTGAAATGAATGGGAAACTTCCGCAATTCTGCTAAAACTTACTCTTTTTTGAAACTTAACTACGTTCTCATACTTTCGCCTAAAACAACCATTCAAATTTTAAAATGTTCACAAATTATTGGGCTATTCATGAATGATTCAGCTTTTTCATATCTGTTACCGTTTTCATCGTATCCCTCTCTAAGTTTTGAGTTTCATCTTTGTGATTTTTCACAAAATACATGCGTTGTTATGGTTGCTATGCAGTTGGTTCTAAGTGAGCCACTGTACCTTTTGCAATTCTCACTTCATGTCCGAACAACTTCTTGCTACTCGGTCAATTTCCCCTCAACCCCCACAAATTATACATCAAAACGTAGGTATTTTTGCTGGCTTTCAGAAAATGTCACTATCATTGTTGTGGGTTTTATAGAATTTTTCCAAATCTCCTCAGACCAACACAAAGTCTTAAAACTCTCCATAGAAAGTCAATGGAGAGTTTGTTCAAAATCATCGCTTGATTTCTGTAATGAGAGGCATTTTCGAATCGCCATATCTCCCCAACGAAGCGAAGTTAAGACATAAGGCTTGTCCCAATATATCTTCAGACACTCCTGACGCTCACAATTCAAGAATTTTTTTCTCATCTATTACCATTTGGCCATGAATTGGGTTTGTTTGAGGGTAGGAAATTCGTCCTTCGCTCAGATTTCTTCAGATTTCAAACTCTGGAAATGAACCACTTTTTCCTCTCGTCATATCTTTTTAATGGATTTCCACAGAGACCTGAAAATTTCCATGATTGTTCACCAAAGACTGCTGTCTCTTACGGTGAAAGAATGATATTGATACTCCAAATAGATTTAGAGTTAGAAAGCGTTGTTTGAGGGCAAGTCAAGGCAGTTTTGGCTTTGCTCTACTCAGTTATGGTGCATTAGAAGTCAAATATCTTTAATAATTCATATTTTAATGATAAAGTGTCAACACTTTAAGATTCCCCCATCTCTTCTGAACAAAACGGTGTAAGAATGACCGTTCTAGCCCCTACGGTTAGGAAATTATGGCCATTTGTTTGAGAGGAATCCTCACTATGAGAAATTCACTGCAGAAATCCTGTCTCTGTGCTCTGTGTGTGTAAAAACGGCTGCACCTGTTTTGGCGGGAAAAAGTACACAGCCTCTCTGATTGGTGGATTCAAATTTAGCAGCTCCCAGGCTGCTTGACTGACCTAGAAACTTGCTTGTCTCTCCCTGTGTGTGTGTGTGTGTGTGTGTGTGTGAGACAGAGAGAGAGAGAAAGGGAGGGCGAGAGAGAGTTTTTATGGGAGCATCTTATTATATGATTTAAATTCAATATATTTAGACTGGTTGACTGAATTTGATCCTGTGTGTGTCTCTCTGTGCATGTGTGTTTCCATATGTGTCCATATTTGTGATTGTGTGACTGTTATACTTTTTTTGCTGATTTTTTCATTTAACAATTACATTTGAGGGACCCTTAGCATGTTCAGGATTCTTTCAGCTGTCCATTTTGCTTTTCCAATTTTTCTATTTAAGTTATTACTATTGTGTTGAGTCATAGCATTTCTGCTGCTTTTCAGTATTTGTGCTAAATACAGCATTTCTGCAAAATCATACTATGTCTGCTATTTTATGAGATTTGTGCTAAATACAGCATTTCTGCTAAATCATACTCTTTCTGCTATTTCATAAGATTTGTGCTAAATATAGTGTTTCTGCTATTTCTGCCAAATTTAGTATTTTTGATTAATTAGGGTTTTTCTACCAAATCATAGTACAGTTTTACTGCTTTTTATAGGATTTTTAGAGGATAATTATATTGCTTAATATAGTATTTCTGCTTTTATAGGATTTGTGCTTAATATAGTTTTTCTAAAAATGTAGTATTTATGCTTAATCATACTATTTCTATATATTTCTGCCAGGTCCCCAGGCAGCTAATCCTCTGTGAGGACTGATACATACAAATACATATCAGGGCCTGCACGGCTTCCCAGCCAGCCAATCATATCTGGGGTCTGCCCTTTCTTCTCTCGTCATATCTCAGCGACAGATGTACAAAGAGCAATGCAAATCACAGTCAAAGTACACGAACGTACGCTGATTCACCCAGTACAAGAATTATGCTTCTAGTCCACCTAGTTTTTGAGTTACACGACGTTTTGTAACTGCAAAAAACGGCGTTTTTCGCCTCTCACCGCAATCTGATTCTGACTGCTCATCACCCTGTTTTCCAGGCGCGCGCTCTCTTTCCCAGTGGCGCAGTTGGTAATGACACAGGTCTGCAACCCAAAGGTCGTGGGTTCAATTACACCTTGGGCAACATGTGTTTTTTCCCTACAAATTAATACACTATCACAGACCACTAATTCATATTCATCATTTATTACAATTCTGCAACCTTTTATGATTTTAGCAGCTTTTGTAATATGGACCTCAGATTCTTGTTAACACTCCATGGCACAAATACTATTCCCTTTAGGCTCTGTGTGTGTGTTATTATTGTGCTAAGTCATAGCATTTCTGCTGCTTTTCAGTATTTGTGCTAAATACAGCATTTCTGCTAAATCATACTATTTCTGCTATTTTATAAGATTTGTGCTAACTATAATATTTCTGCTAAAACATATTTCTACCAAATAAAAAAGAAATACATGTGCAATGAACATTTCAGGGGTCACTGTTAAAAAGTCTCATGGCAGTGGAGTTAAAGGACCTCCTGAACCTCTTGAGTCCTGCAGAGCAGTGAGATGAGCCTCTGCAGCTCTTACTGTCCTGAAGACTGTTCTTATTACTGCAGTCAGTTACATAAATCCGTCATAATACAGTACATTTTAACATAATGACCTTATGTTTATTTATGTCTTTTAACCATTATTTCAAATTCAAAGAATCCTGTTTGAAACATTTATTAAACATATAGAATTAAATTTCTACTACTTGTTTTTTGTTTCTAAAAAACTAGTATATTAATATTTAAATCTACATATATTTTTCACGATTTTAATGCCAACTTTTTTTTAATGGCAAAGTTTCCCACTACCCGTGAATGCCTCTTTTTTTACGTCTCCGGCTGACTACTGAATCTCCGCCCACTCTCTGCTTGATCCCTGCCGGTAAGCGCTGCCTCTCTGTCTCTCTTTTCTGAAATTAAATGTGTATAAACTGTTTGAGTGATTTACCGAGTTGTTGTTAGTGACTTATGAAGACAGTCGAAGTATAAGTCATGTTAAAGTAACACAATGGCTGCTTTTTAGTGAAACGTTGTAATTTTAGTATTTAAAAGGAGTGTTTGGTATGCTAGCCCTAGCAACCTAAGCGCTAACGCCTAGCCTAGCTCCTATAGGCCCAGTGTGAAATTAATAGGGTTCATTTGATTGATTAATACAGTTATTGTGTTGTATCTGGTTCATTCGGTGTGTTAGTGTTTCTGAGTCTCTTAGGGAAGCTGAAGTTAGTTCTCCTCTTCATAAATCAGTCAGTTAAAACGGCCTCATTCTTTAGGTTATAAGGTAATGAGCCGCCATTTTAGAACCACAGCTGAAGCAGCAGGGTCGGCAACTTCAAAGGAGCCATTTTACCGCCTCTGACTGAAGGCCGGGAGAAAAAGATTCACGTGCCTGTGCGGGTGTGTCTATGTTACAGGTTAATTAACAGAAGGGAGAGAGAGCGTGAGGATAAAACATATAATATAAGAATAATAACATTTCTTAACAAGAAGAAGTTTTTTTTAATTAATCAATTTTAGTTTTTAGTTAAATTCAAGAACTGTTTAACAAACACTTGTTTGTGCAGGTTGTTTTTTTAAATAAAACCTACACCTGCAGCTCTGTTTAACTTCTCACTTTGTGAAAAATTAATGAAATCTAAAAAGGCCACCTTCAAATAAATAATATGCAGCAGTGCACCATTAATATTATAAATATGATGTGTAGATATTTAAAACAACAGCATATTAAATGATACTGTGTGCAGGTGATAATATTTTTAGGAAGCAGAATTTGAATGCAGACCAACTCAAATGTTGAAGCCTACAAATATATCATCCAAGCTTTCATTTATGATTGTTCATGCTTTGAAATTGTGATGTCACAATTTGATAAAGTGTGCAGTGCTAGGTGTAGCAAATCATTGCTTATTAAATCTACTGTGTTATCTAATAGCACCAAACTAATAGAGCTATCACATAACTGAGAAACGTGTGGCTTATTACAAGTGGATGAAACCACATATTACCTTAATGAAGACAGTAATCATTAATAAGGTGTATAAAAAAGAGGTGAGTTGTTTGTTGCTGTGGTAAACAAAGAAGTGTACTGAATCGTTTGGACTACATAGAGTGATGCAGTATTGACTGTGATGCTGATCTGAGTTGTCTCATTCTGTATTTTGTGCTTTGTCTTTTGTTACACAGAGTGAAAGAGATCTTTGGTTTGTCTTTGCTGGTAAGTAAACAGTGATTGTAACTGAAGCAGTATGAACCTGACATTGCATAGCACGTTTGACGACTTGCATACAGTAGTTTGACTTTTTGTGATATGTTTCCATTTACTGATTGGCAAAACACAGGATTTGTGACCTGTAGCAGCAAAGCCCCCACACAGGGCCTCTGACTGTCCCTGAAAATGTCCCTGAAGTTTAAAATCCCAGTTATTTAAATTTCTTATGGCTTATTGAATCCAAACAGTTAAATGTCAGATGTCTTTATCCAGGTGTTCATTTTCTCCTTATGTTTGTGGATTTAAGTAGCAGACAAAACAATTAAAGTGTTTTAGGGGAGTCAGTATAAGTGGTTGCTCAAACACTTAAGAGCTGCACAGGTATTGATTTATATTGTCTCTCAATTCTGCTGTATTGCATTAAAGTCAGAACATTGTAGAAGTATTTGCCTGACTCGGTATAAGAAATAGCTTTAACAGTAATAAAAACGAAGAGAACCAGAGGTGTGAGTGGACATTGTTAGGTAAATTACAGCTAGTGTGTCTAATTAGTTTATTACTTATTTAGTGAATATAATGTGTTTTAAAATTAAATAGAAATGTTGCCAAAAAGGGACATTGCAACATACATAAATATTCCTAGCAACTGGTACAATGAAAGGAATTTTTAGTGTAATATTTTAAGACATTTAATTTTAATCACAAACATTCTGCACGTCTGTTATTGTAACATGTCAATATTTACATGTATTTTAGGATTTGCATATTCATATCAGACTAACCAAACCATGATGAGGTTTCTGCTGCTTCTGATTTAAAGAATTACTTTGTAATGTTTTTAACCTGAAAGGACATTAAAAGTTCTGATTTTTCACACTTTATTAGCAGTGACCTGTTGTAGAAAATGTTGGAGCCACAAGGCTTCTGTGTAGGAAATATTTGGTGTATCCTGCACTTGTGCCAACAAATATTGGTGCCTGTTCTTTGCATTTCTGTAGTAATAATGCTTTATTACACTTGCTATAGCCATGTGAGACCCTGCAGTTAAATTATCTCCTCTTTAGACTACAGTAAAATTAAAAAAGCTTAAAGTAATTGAGGATTTTACTAGTTAATTTGTGTCACAGTAAATTGGATTGTGTGTGAAGAGGCTCAACAGTCTGAATCATCAAACAGTGATCTGATGAATTGTTTCCTTTCTCTAGACTGCTGATCTGATCGTCTCAAGTCTGGTAAGTAAAGGTTCTTCTGAGGTGCAGTGCTGGGAAATGTTTCTCATCATAGAGATTCAGTGTAGTGCTGTGAGTGAGCACAGCTATTGGTGATCATCCAAAGTCATCAAATCCTAGAAAAGTCTGTGTAAACATTTCCAGACCTACAGAGGTCGGTAGGTTATTGTAGCAGCACATATTTTTCACATTAGAGCAGCCCATGAACAGCAGTTTAGGTACAATTAAGTCTTCAAGTAGGCCTTGTGGATTTCAAAAGCTTCTTTCCCTTCATTAAATTAAGTCACTGTCTGAAAACTGCTCTTTGAATTAGTCTTTTATAATTAAAGATTTTGTTGATGACTGTAAAAAATAAAAGCATAGCACAGCACTCATTTCTGTATTTATGATTAAATGATCTACAAAGAAATTATGATCATATATATTTTTAATTAGGCCTTTAAATTGGTCATTATAAGTACGTCCTAGATTTAGTGGAGTGCTTATGGCTGTGTATTAAACATGCCCCAAATGTGACTGAAATATGTAGAAACAGTATTGTTTACTTTTATGTTAACGGATCTCAAATCCCTGTTTCTGTGTGCCCAGATATTATGATGTACTGTTGTCCCAGGTAAGTACACACAGAAACAGGGATTTGAGAACTTGGGGATTAAGGAACATGTGATGTGGCATGAATTTTAAGCAGGTGGCCTGAAACTGTCTGCTCTAACCTCAGTGTGTGGGTTTTGTTGGACCATATGATATTTACAGTAGGTTATTGTAGCAGCACATCTTGGTGTAAGTTTATAGACACTGTTTGTTTTTATTGTGTTAATAGAATGTAAAAATTTCTTTAGAATAGTTCCACCACCATTTTTGAGCATTTTCTATCAGTTCAGTCCAATAATGTACTGTGGAACTCTTCAATATGTAAAGCCCTGTATGTACTGTATTTTTCGGGTTATAAGGCGTATGCAGCTAACCAAATATTCAGATAACTCAAACTATTCAACTCATTCACAATAACTCTCAACATTTTTCAGTGGTAACACAGAACAATACACTCACTTTTTCTGTTCAGTCCTCTTCCACAAATCTATCAAATTCTTCATGGATTGATCGGTTTGAAATCTGCTTCGTACGCATGTCTCTAAACAGGTGCCAGGTTCTCATACACACACCATAATATTATGTTTAAGGACAATACGAATTACTCTGCGAGGCACCTGACTGCTGTAGCTGTAATGCTCCAACAATCCATCAAACGGTGCAGCTTTGTAGCTTTCCACAGTCGTACTAAAACATTTGACAGATGTTTGAGCGCCGTGTAGCACAAAATTGGGTTGAGGTCGGCAAGCACAGCCAGAATTAATACATACGATAAACTGTTGGTTTTGAGAAACTAAAGAATTTTAAGTTTGACTTATAGTCCGAAAAATACTTGAAAGCCATGTTTATTGAAAATATGCCTAATTCCAGTCTCTTTTTGTCTTACAGGTGACCTGCTGCAGAAAACCCTCTCCCTCTATCATTAACAAGCAATTCAGTCTGTCCTATCACTCTCCCTCTCCCTGCTCCATCTTTTTGACAAGCCATTCTATCTTCTATCATTTCTCCGCCATGAGCTCTATCTAAGTTGACAAGCTTGAACCTGAGTTGAAACGCAATCCTGTGACTTGAAATCAAGTTTTACCAGAATCTAAGTTTTGGAATTGAAGTTACCAGAACTTCGTCGATCTGTTTTCAGAATTCTGAGAGATCTCCGCTCTCACTGCTCCATCTTTCCTGTCGTTAAACTCTCTCATATCCAGTCATTTTGCTGGAAATTACAAGTAAAAAGTTTAATATACAGTGATAGAATTACAGTACAGTAGAACTCACTGTAGAAACTACTTACAGAGACCTACATTTGTCATTTTAAATTGCATTACACTTTGAAATAAACACTGATAGTTTGGCTTACAAGTGCA
Source organism: Oreochromis niloticus (assembly GCF_001858045.2). Lineage (NCBI taxonomy): Eukaryota > Metazoa > Chordata > Actinopteri > Cichliformes > Cichlidae > Oreochromis > Oreochromis niloticus. The sequence goes on along the minus strand of NW_020328849.1, from coordinate 3,927 downwards.
ATTTGATCAATTATATAAACTTATATACACCTTTTTGAGATATTTGTAGTAAGATAATCTGGTTATTTTGTAATTCAGACTCTTATATTCACATAAATATTAAATTTGATTCAAATACATTTTCAAGTCTTTTTCATTGGTTATAACATTTGACTACAAGTTTATACTATTATTATTTAAGGACAAACCCTTTTTGTCACTCAGTGTAGTGTTCAGTTACAATTGTCATCTAGAGGCTGCCTTGAGAACCCAGACTTCCTGTTCCTGACTGCTGCAGAACATCCAGCTGAAGAATCCCCATCGCCTGTCATCTGATCACCACACCATCACAGCTCCTTATATTTGCTTTAAATTTAAATATCTGAAAGATTTACACAAGTCTACTTAAAAGCTAAGAGTTTTATTATAGCCTGTTGATTGATTGTTGAGATTTATTCTGCATATTACATTACAGAAGTATAGACCTATTTGTTATCCAGTCTGGTTAAAAAAAAAAATAGAAGTAATAATATACAGTTTTTGAAAAGCTACAATAAGACCAAAGTGGTTTAAAGACTTTGAATAAGTTAAACTAAATATTGAGTTGTATTTAAGTGAGCCTTTTACATCAATTCTGATAAATCTCTGATTTAATAGTCATTAAAGTCATTAGTTTTTCAGTGTTTACAGGTTGACTTTTGTTTACATTTGTGTATACATATAAGTTCCAGTTTGTACTTCAACAAAAGCCAAGAAAGGTCAAAGGTCGCAGTCCCAGAAGCTTAGATGGCAAAGCACGAGAACAGGTAAATGTTTCTCAGACCGGTGAGCAGGTAAAGGTGTCTGTAACAAGTATTCCCAGTCCAGAAGTGCAGAGCAGTGCTCAGACAGCCGCAGTGTCTTACGCAGATGTGGTAAAGAGAGGTGTTCGCTCAGTATGTGTGCCAGATGCTAAAGTACAGCAGGTAATTCAGACTGAATCCCAGGTAACTGTGCAAACGCATCATGATGAGAAGCTCCAGGACCATCTCATGTACAGGTTACAACAGTGAAAGTCGTCCACGATGAGTAGCATCTGTGCGTCCCGAAGCCAGGCTCTCCTAAGTATGGAAGTACCGGAATCAGCAATGCATGGCTAACAGTTTGGTTTTTCCTGTCATTCTGCCGAGGATGAATTCATACGAGAGCAGATCTTAACGTGTGTTGGACAAAGCCATGCCATGCATTCAGATGCCAGAAAGAGGTTTGTGAACATGTGTTTCTAGCCACTGATGAGCTTCCCACAGTGGTTACCAGCCGCAGACACGAGTATCAATGATATGTCTCAGATTGCTCTTTACGGCACATTTGATGTACAGATGACTTCGAGCCTGACAGGACTACAGTGTTTGGCTTCAGCGGTTCGCTATGCTTTGCTATCATGGGAGGAAACTCATTCAGTTGCAGGCTGATTCTGTGAATACGCATATTTGACCCTCATCACGTAAGTCTACAGGAATGCCATTGTCGCTAGCTGTAATGGTGAATGCAGTTATGTTAAAATTCACACGTCTTAACGACATGATTGACAGGATCAAATGCTTGTACCGAATTTAGCATCGCACCAACCACACTTATGAGCTACAGCCTGTCGATTCACAGTGGAAACGCTGCTGACCAAAGAGATGCTGATCAAACCACCGAATACAGACAAACCGCTGCAAGTGTTCCAGCCGCAGCTTTAAATGAACCTGTTGATGAATTAACCCACAAATATCCACTGTGCAGCCATGGAAAACTGTGACCAATACTTAACCACTGATGCGACGTCATCCAGAGTGGATTATTCAGATGAGACAGCTGCTACTGAAAACAAGAATCGTCCTTCTGATTATTTACAGAAAGAAACCTCTGCATCTTCTGTGAGAGAAACTCAGGTAATTCAGATGCTGTTCCTCAGAATAATTCAAACACTGTCTCCTGTTCAACTAAGGCAACACAGGAACTGCCACATAAAATTTGAACGTAATAAACAGGAAGCACAAAAAATGAGGAGAGGTCACTGCCCAACAGAAATACCACAAAGAAAGAAAATCAGAAAAGGAAGGAAAGGGAGATGTACAGTTGTGATGAAAGCTTTAAGACAAAGAAAAGAAATTCCAGTAGAAAGTCTAATGATCCAGATCACAGACAGAAGAAGAGAGTGTACAAAAATATCTGTATAAACTAAATGCTACATATAGAGAGAAACAGACAGAACATTTGAGAAAGATCTATAAAGAAGAGATGATTTTAAGGAAAAACAGAAAGAGCAAATGAAAAGGCTGTATAGAGAAAGTGCTAAAATTAGAGAGAAAAAGGGAATGTGTCATAAGAACATACAAAGACAATCCTATATTCCGAGAAAAGCAGAAAGAACATATAAGGAGAACATATAGAGAGTCTTCTATATTCCGAGAAAAGCAGAAAGAACGTATGAGAAGAACATATAGAGAGTCTTCTATAATCCGAGAAAAGCAGAAAGAACGTAGAAGAAGAACATATAGAAGTTCTGTTGAATTCAGAGAGAAACATAAAGCCTGCATGAGGTCATATGTATATAAACTATATCAAGAAAGTGAAGAATTTAAAAGAAAAAACTATCTTACATCACTAAACGTTATGGAGAAGAGAGACAATTTCAGCAACAACACAAGAGAATATGAGAGAACGAATGAGAGCAAAATATTGGAACATTTTTTCTTTTAGACAGATGCATAATATCAGATGTGCAATGAATATAAAAGAAAATATCGTCAGATGCATCGACCAGCTGAAAGCTTACAGTCTCATCCAGATAACAGTTTAATGAATGAGGCCATATCTCGTTTCAGATCAAACATTAAATCAGCACCATCTTATGTTTGTACTGTTTGTCTAAAAGCTTCTTTTCCTAATCAGGTGAAAATCTGCAAAAGAGAAAATTACTCAAACACCAAACTGTAGCTCAGCAGTGTCTAACTGGTAAATTTGTTCATATGTGTGATGAAGCATGTCATGATCACTGCAGCTTTCCTGTTGAGAGAAAAATGGAGTATATCTGTCACACGTGTCACAGTTCCCTCAAAAGTGGACGTATGCCAAGGCTTGCTGCTGTCAATGGTTTAGAACTGCAGGATATTCCAGCTGAACTGTGTGATCTCAACATTCTGGAGAGACATCTGATTGCCAAATGCATCCCATTTGCTAAGATTATTCCACTTCCAAAGGGCAGACAGAGACTCATACGTGGTAATGTGGTGTGTGTACCATCTGAAGTCCAACAAACAGTTGACTCTTTACCTCGGCTCAGAAACCAATCACAGATAATGAGGATCAAGTTGAAAAGACGACTGTGCTACAAAGGCCATCAGCTGTTCCAGACTGTCACCTGGTCTAAACTGATCCAAGCCCTGCGCAAACTGAAACAAATTCACCACAGTACACAGATATTGTTATCAGAGATGATGCATTGCTTTGTGATCCAACGTTACCTGATGATGACAGCAGTGATGAAGCCGCATGGCAAGTGATGATTATAATGAAGCAGATTTAATGGAAATTGACAACTATGAAAAGATGCCCTTTTGTGTGAAGTGAGTCTGAAAGTGAACAAGATATTAATATGCAATCCTGTGATGAACAACCAGAGAACAAAATCCAGAGGAACCAGAAAGTGATTTGAAACAATGGAGGTTTTGCTCTAGAAAGTTGTCTGCAGCCTGTAGACATTTCAGAAGAGATTCTCTCTTTCACTGATACACATATTGTGTGGCTCCTGCAGAAAGAAACAATCCTGTTAGCTTCTTCAGACTCCTCATTTGGAAGCCATGGCATTTCCTGTGCATTTCCTACTGGTCAGAATACACTGGATGAAAAGAGACGTCTCAAGCTCACACCGAGTGCTTACTTCAAGTCAAGGCTTTTCAACATTGATGCAAGATTTGCTAA